>NC_135882.1:177434977-177442477 GCF_964194155.1 Cetorhinus maximus | reverse complement strand
ACCAAGACCGTGTCAGCTCCAGTCCTGGTTCAGTCACCAAGACCGGGTCAGCTCGAGTCCTGGTTCAGTCACCAAGACCGGGTCAGCTCGAGTCCTGGTTCAGTCACCAAGACCGGGTCAGCTCGAGTCCTGGTTCAGTCACCAAGACCGTGTCAGCTCGAGTCCTGGTTCAGTCAGCAAGACCGTGTCAGCTCCAGTCCTGGTTCAGTCACCAAGACCGTGTCAGCTCGAGTCCTGGTTCAGTCACCAAGACCGGGTCAGCTCCAGTCCTGGTTCAGTCACCAAGACCGGGTCAGCTCCAGTCCTGGTTCAGTCACCAAGACCGTGTCAGCTCGAGTCCTGGTTCAGTCACCAAGACCGTGTCAGCTCCAGTCCTGGTTCAGTCACCAAGACCGGGTCAGCTCCAGTCCTGGTTCAGTCACCAAGACCGGGTCAGCTCCAGTCCTGGTTCAGTCACCAAGACCGGGTCAGCTCCAGTCCTGGTTCAGTCACCAAGACCGGGTCAGCTCCAGTCCTGGTTCAGTCACCAAGACCGGGTCAGCTCCAGTCCTGGTTCAATGATTCTCTAGCCCATGTGGTTGCTGATCTTCTTCTCCTTCAAGTAGGAACCCAGCTTCGTCCCCAGGTCACAGACAGGATCAGTCGGTCTCACTGTCTGGAGTAGACAACCTCCTCCTCCTCCAGACGGGGGCCTGAGAATCACCCTGAATGGGCATCGCCCGGGGGTGGGGGGGGCGGTGGCAGAAAGCCACGTCCAAGGTGACCACTAACTCCAGCCACTTTCACCAATGTGCCTCCCTCTTGGCCTGTCCTACACGTGACTCCATCCCTGCTCTACGGAGCTGACATCACTCACTGCCCTGGGGGTAGAAAGGGGGCGGGTAAGAAATTCCCCTCCTTACCCCATAACAACCCCACACGGACCAGCATCACATTTCTATTCGGACAGCGAGAGGAGAGCTGGATACCCAGTGAGAGTGGCAGCCTCGGACCGAGTGAGGCATCACCGGGCAGGCCCAACTCAGACCCACCAACGCTTCAAACCTCCCCCTCTGGCTGAGGCGTTGACCCCCTGTCCTCGTATCCCCCTACCAGGCTGAGTCAGATTGTGTTTGGTGGGCCGGCTGGGCTGTGGGACTATGTGAAAGGTGCTTTATTGTTTTATGTTAATACAAATACAGCTGAGGATACGCTTCAGCTCAGAACGTGTGCCCAGTGCCCAGCCTGGCCGGGGGTGGGGGGCACTCTGGTGTCTGTTGCCCCCTGTAACAAGGCTCTCAGCCTCACCCAAGACCCTGGGATGAGGCGGGGGAGAAGCCCCCCTTTTCCTGTGGAGACTTAAAAACTATCATCACCTCAGCACAGGAAGAGAAACCAGTCAGGAACCAGGGTCCGGACTGGTGGGGACCACCAGCAACGCTGACCATCCCCTGTGTGTAGAAATACCCCCGAGGTTGTCTGGATTTGAACAGGGGCCAGGATTTTACACCCCTCCTCCTCCTGCACCCCCCGGCAGTGGGTCTCCCACCCCCTGTCTGGCCGATGTGGTGAAGCCATTTAAACCCCCATTCGGTTCGGTGGGATAGGAGGGGAGTGGGTGGGGATTGTTAAACCCCCAGCCGTGCTTACAGGGAGACAAGTGCAGGCAGTTGTATTGCGGGTGAGGGGGTGGGGGGGTGCTGAAGAGGGGTCTGTCCCCTGTTGCCAGCTGCCTTACCAGGCAGCGAGGTGCCCGGGGGGTGGGGTGGGGGAGGAAGGGAAATGGAATCCTTCCTGCCAGTTGCCCGGGGCCCTGTTTGCACCCTCTGTGCACTGGGACAGCTGCAGTCTGTATCCTCCGACAGCCCTGCCAACTGGACCAGTCTGTTACACATTCCAAACTCCACCAAGGGCAACAAGGCGAGCGAGTGTCCTTCAGAGACTGAGAACACTCTGTACCAGCCGGGACACCGATAATCCGCATGCTGGAGAGGCTGGAGGGGGGCGGGGAGAGAGGGAGAGAGAAAGAGAGAGAGAGAGAGACTGTCCCCGGAACTCCAGCTGACCTGTCATTGTGAGGATTATACGGCAATAGGACTCACTGCTCAGGGGAGGTTCTATGTTCATCCAGCCCCGGGAACACACAGAGACAACACAAATAGCCCAACTACAGAGAAACAACAGCTGACACCGAGACACACCAACAGGTCTCAGCTCCAGCAAACAACTGAGTGGATGAAGAGGTAGGTTTTAAGGAGGAGAGAGGGGTGGAGGGGGTTAGGGAGGGCTCGGGGGACCCCAGGCAGCTGAAGGCACGGCCGCCCATTGTGCAGCGATGGGAATCAGGAATAGTCAAGAGGCCGGAATTACAGGAGCGCAGAGATCTCAGAGGGGTGTAAGGGGCTGGAGGAGGTAACAGAGATAGGGAGGGGTGTAGGGGCTGGAGGAGGTTACAGAAATAGGGAGGGGTGTAGGGGCTGGAGGAGGTTACAGAGATAGGGAGGGGTGCAGGGGCTGGAGGAGGTTACAGAGATAAGGAGGGGTGTAGAGGCTGGAGGGGGTTACAGAGATAGGGAGGGGTGTAAGGGCTGGAGGAGGTTACAGAGATAGGGAGGGTTGAAGGGGCTGGAGGAGGTTACAGAGATAGGAAGGGGTGTAGGGGCTGGAGGAGGTTACAGAGATAGGGAGGGGCGTAGGGGCTGGAGGAGGTTACAGAGAGAGGGAGGGGTGTAGGGGCTGGAGGAGGTTACAGAGATAGGGAGGGGTGTAGGGGCTGGAGGAGGTTACAGAGATAGGGAGGGACGTAGGGGCTGGAGGAGGTTACAGAGATAGGGAGGGGTGTAGGGGCTGGAGGAGGTGACAGAGATAGGAAGGGGTGTAGGGGCTGGGGGAGGTTACAGAGATAGGGAGGGGTGTAGGGGCTGGAGGAGGTTACAGAGATAGGGAGGGGTGTAGGGGCTGGAGGAGGTTACAGAGATAGGGAGGGGCGGAGGGGCTGGAGGAGGTTACAGAGATAGGGAGGGGTGTAGGGGCTGGAGGAGGTTACAGAGATAGGGAGGGGTGTAGGGGCTGGAGGAGGTTACAGAGATAGGGAGGGGTGTAGGGGCTGGAGGAGGCTACAGAGATAGGGAGGGTTGTAGGGAATGGAGGAGGTTACAGAGATAGGGAGGATTGTAGGGGCTGGAGGAGGTTACAGAGATAGGGAGGGTTGTAGGGGCTGGAGGAGCTTACAGAGATAGGGAGGATTGTAGGGGCTGGAGGAGGTTACAGAGATAGGGAGGGTTGTAGGGGCTGGAGGAGGTTACAGGGATAGGGAGGGGTGTAGGGGCTGGAGGAGGTTACAAAGATGGGGAGGCTTGTAGGGTCTGGAGGAGGTTACAGAGATAGGGAGGGGTGTAGGGGCTGTAGGAGGTTACAGAGATAGGGAGGGGTGTAGGGGCTGGAGGAGGTTACAGAGATAGGGAGGGTTGTAGGGGTTGGAGGAGGTTACAGAGACAGGGAGGGATGTAGGGGCTGGAGGAGGTTAGAGAGATGGGGAGGGTTGTAGGGGCTGGAGGAGGTTACAGAGATAGGGAGGGGTGTAGGGTTTGGAGGAGGTTACAGAGATAGGGAGGGGTGTAGGGGCTGGAGGAGGTTACAGAGATAGGGAGGGGTACAGGGGCTGGAGGAGGTTACAGAGATAGGGAGAGTTGTAGGGGCTGGAGGAGGTTAGAGAGATATGGAGGGTTGTAGGGGCTGGAGGAGGTTACAGAGATAGGGAGGGGTACAGGGGCTGGAGGAGGTTACAGAGATAGGGAGGGTTGTAGGGGCTGGAGGAGGTTAGAGAGATAGGGAGGGTTGTAGGGGCTGGAGGAGGTTACAGAGATAGGGAGGGGTACAGGGGCTGGAGGAGGTTACAGAGATAGGGAGGGTTGTAGGGGCTGGAGGAGGTTACAGAGATAGGGAGGGGTGTAGGGGCTGGAGGAGGTTACAGAGATAGGGAGGGGTGTAGGGGCTGGAGGAGGTTACAGAGATAGGGAGGGGTGTAGGGGCTGGGGGAGGTTACAGAGATAGGGAGGGGTGTAGGGGCTGGAGGGGGTTACAGAGATAGGGAGGGGTGTAGGGGCTGGAGGAGGTTACAGAGATAGGGAGGGGTGTAGGGGCTGGAGGAGGTTACAGAGATAGGGAGGGGTGTAGGGGCTGGAGGAGGTTACAGAGATAGGGAGGGTTGTAGGGGCTGGAGGAGGTTACAGAGATAGGGAGGGGTGTAGGGGCTGGAGGAGGTTACAGAGATAGGGAGGGGTGTAGGGGCTGGAGGAGGTTACAGAGATAGGGAGGGGTGTAGGGGCTGGGGGAGGTTACAGAGATAGGGAGGGGTGTAGGGGCTGGAGGGGGTTACAGAGATAGGGAGGGGTGTAGGGGCTGGAGGAGGTTACAGAGATAGGGAGGGGTGTAGGGGCTGGAGGGGGTTACAGAGATAGGGAGGGGTGTAGGGGCTGGAGGAGGTTACAGAGATAGGGAGGGGTGTAGGGGCTGGAGGAGGTTACAGAGATAGGGAGGGGTGTAGGGGCTGGAGGAGGTTACAGAGATAGGGAGGGTTGTAGGGGCTGGAGGAGGTTACAGAGATAGGGAGGGGTGTAGGGGCTGGGGGAGGTTACAGAGATAGGGAGGGGTGTAGGGGCTGGAGGAGGTTACAGAGATAGGGAGGGGTGTAGGGGCTGGAGGGGGTCACAGAGATAGGGAGGGGTGTAGGGGCTGGAGGAGGTTACAGAGATAGGGAGGGGTGTAGGGGCTGGAGGAGGTCACAGAGATAGGGAGGGTTGTAGGGTTTGGAGGGGGTCACAGAGATAGGGAGGGGTGTAGGGGCTGGAGGAGGTTACAGAGATAGGGAGGGGTGTAGGGACTGGAGGAGGTTACAGAGATAGGGAGGGGTGTAGGGGCTGGAGGAGGTTACAGAGATAGGGAGGGTTGTAGGGGCTGGAGGAGGTTACAGAGATAGGGAGGGGTGTAGGGGCTGGGGGAGGTTACAGAGATAGGGAGGGGTGTAGGGGCTGGAGGAGGTTACAGAGATAGGGAGGGGTGTAGGGGCTGGAGGAGGTCACAGAGATAGGGAGGGTTGTAGGGTTTGGAGGGGGTCACAGAGATAGGGAGGGGTGTAGGGGCTGGAGGAGGTTACAGAGATAGGGAGGGGTGTAGGGACTGGAGGAGGTTACAGAGATAGGGAGGGGTGTAGGGACTGGAGGAGGTTACAGAGATAGGGAGGGGTGTAGGGGCTGGAGGAGGTTACAGAGATAGGGAGGGGTGTAGGGGCTGGAGGGGGGTTACAGAGATAGGGAGGGGTGTAGGGGCTGGAGGAGGTTACAGAGATAGGGAGGGGTGTAGGGGCTGGAGGAGGTTACAGAGATAGGGAGGGTTGTAGGGGCTGGAGGAGGTTACAGAGATAGGGAGGGGTGTAGGGGCTGGAGGGGGGTTACAGAGATAGGGAGGGGTGTAGGGGCTGGAGGAGGTTACAGAGATAGGGAGGGGTGTAGGGGCTGGAGGAGGTTACAGAGATAGGGAGGGTTGTAGGGGCTGGAGGAGGTTACAGAGATAGGGAGGGGTGTAGGGGCTGGAGGGGGGTTACAGAGATAGGGAGTAGTGTAGGGGCTGGAGGAGGTTACAGAGATAGGGAGGAGTGTAGGGGCTGGAGGGGTTACAGAGATAGGGAGGGGTGCAGGGGCTGGAGGAGGTTACAGAGATAGGGAGGGGTGTAGGGGCTGGAGGAGGTTACAGAGATAGGGAGGGGTGTAGGGGCTGGAGGAGGTTACAGAGATAGGGAGGGGTGTAGGGGCTGGGGGAGGTTACAGAGATAGGGAGGGGTGTAGGGGCTGGAGGGGGTTACAGAGATAGGGAGGGGTGTAGGGGCTGGAGGAGGTTACAGAGATAGGGAGGGGTGTAGGGGCTGGAGGAGGTTACAGAGATAGGGAGGGGTGTAGGGGCTGGAGGAGGTTACAGAGATAGGGAGGGTTGTAGGGGCTGGAGGAGGTTACAGAGATAGGGAGGGGTGTAGGGGCTGGAGGAGGTTACAGAGATAGGGAGGGGTGTAGGGGCTGGAGGAGGTTACAGAGATAGGGAGGGGTGTAGGGGCTGGGGGAGGTTACAGAGATAGGGAGGGGTGTAGGGGCTGGAGGGGGTTACAGAGATAGGGAGGGGTGTAGGGGCTGGAGGAGGTTACAGAGATAGGGAGGGGTGTAGGGGCTGGGGGAGGTTACAGAGATAGGGAGGGGTGTAGGGGCTGGAGGGGGTTACAGAGATAGGGAGGGGTGTAGGGGCTGGAGGAGGTTACAGAGATAGGGAGGGGTGTAGGGGCTGGGGGAGGTTACAGAGATAGGGAGGGGTGTAGGGGCTGGAGGGGGTTACAGAGATAGGGAGGGGTGTAGGGGCTGGAGGAGGTTACAGAGATAGGGAGGGGTGTAGGGGCTGGAGGAGGTTACAGAGATAGGGAGGGGTGTAGGGGCTGGAGGAGGTTACAGAGATAGGGAGGGTTGTAGGGGCTGGAGGAGGTTACAGAGATAGGGAGGGGTGTAGGGGCTGGGGGAGGTTACAGAGATAGGGAGGGTGTAGGGGCTGGAGGAGGTTACAGAGATAGGGAGGGGTGTAGGGGCTGGAGGGGGTCACAGAGATAGGGAGGGGTGTAGGGGCTGGAGGAGGTTACAGAGATAGGGAGGGGTGTAGGGGCTGGAGGAGGTCACAGAGATAGGGAGGGTTGTAGGGTTTGGAGGGGGTCACAGAGATAGGGAGGGGTGTAGGGGCTGGAGGAGGTTACAGAGATAGGGAGGGGTGTAGGGACTGGAGGAGGTTACAGAGATAGGGAGGGGTGTAGGGGCTGGAGGAGGTTACAGAGATAGGGAGGGTTGTAGGGGCTGGAGGAGGTTACAGAGATAGGGAGGGGTGTAGGGGCTGGGGGAGGTTACAGAGATAGGGAGGGGTGTAGGGGCTGGAGGAGGTTACAGAGATAGGGAGGGGTGTAGGGGCTGGAGGAGGTCACAGAGATAGGGAGGGTTGTAGGGTTTGGAGGGGGTCACAGAGATAGGGAGGGGTGTAGGGGCTGGAGGAGGTTACAGAGATAGGGAGGGGTGTAGGGACTGGAGGAGGTTACAGAGATAGGGAGGGGTGTAGGGACTGGAGGAGGTTACAGAGATAGGGAGGGGTGTAGGGGCTGGAGGAGGTTACAGAGATAGGGAGGGGTGTAGGGGCTGGAGGAGGTTACAGAGATAGGGAGGGGTGTAGGTGCTGGAGGAGGTTACAGAGATAGGGAGGGTTGTAGGGGCTGGAGGAGGTTACAGAGATAGGGAGGGGTGTAGGGGCTGGAGGAGGTTACAGAGATAGGGAGGGGTGTAGGGGCTGGAGGAGGTTACAGAGATAGGGAGGGGTGTAGGGGCTGGAGGAGGTTACAGAGATAGGGAGGGTTGTAGGGGCTGGAGGAGGTTACAGAGATAGGGAGGGGTGTAGGGACTGGAGGAGGTTACAGAGATAGGGAGGGGTGTAGGGGCTGGAGGAGGT
>NC_135882.1:177320648-177434777 GCF_964194155.1 Cetorhinus maximus | reverse complement strand
CTGTGTGGCATGGTGTCCGTGTGGAGGAGTCTATGTGGAGCGTGGGCACTGTGTTGACCCTCATGGCCGAGCGCACTGCCCCCTCCATGGAGAAAGTGGTGACTCTCATGGAGAGGCAGCTCCAGGGACAGAACCAGGGCCTCCTGGGGTTTGCTCGGACCTGCAGCCCTCACACAGGCACTGAGCTCAGGTGTCAGTGTCAGTGTGGGAGATGGATGAGGCACCCAGGATCTCAGCTAGGTGTCCGTCCATCAATGGTGAGCAGGACGGTCCAGAGCGGACGCACATTGGCACATGAGATGCCCTGTCGTCTCTGTGGGCTCCTCTCCGGGTGCTCCTGGATGATGACAGCAGCTACTCTGCCAGTGACTGTCTGCTTCACCTTTTTTCTTTCTGGTGCAGGGTACGCCAGGATGTAATGCTGGATGTGAGTTGCTGGGTACGTTATTGCCCAGTGAGCACTGAGTGGACTTTGGGTTCACACGACAGGGGCATTTCAGAGACCCGGGATGGAGGCAGCAGCCCCGGCCTGAGGGGGAAGCTGATCTTTAGCAGCTGAGATGAAGGAGAGTTGGATCAGGGTGTCCCTGGTATCCCTGCCTCCCTGGAGGTTTCCGAGCTCTGTCTCCACACCCTCAGTGTTCTCCCCGTGCTCCTCTTCTGACTCACTACTGGATTCATCCTCTGGGGCCAGTGGAACTGCCTCAAGATCCTCTTCCTCCGTGGGACCCCCCTTGCCAGTGCAGATTGTGGAGAGCGCAGCATGTGACCCACTGTCAGTGACACCCACTCTGGGGGTATTGTAGTGCCCCCCCCTGAATGGTCCAGGCATTGGAAGCGCATCTTGAGAAGACCGATGGTTCTCTCCACCACAGCCCTTGTGGCTCCTATTGTACCGCTGCTCTGCCTCTGTTCTTGGATGGTGGAGAGTTATCATGAGCCACTTCTGAGGGGATAGCCCTTGTCACCCAGCAGCCATCCATCCAGCCGGCTGCAGCACTGAAGAGCCTCGGCACCTGGGAGTGTCTGAGGATGTAGGCGTTGTGGGAGCTGCCTGGGTACCTTGCACAGACTTGTAGAATCAGCATCCTGTGATCACACACTATCTGCACGTTCATGGAGTGGAAGCCCTTCCTGTTGACGGAGTGTGAAGTGTCCTCACTGCTGTGCTCCGACATTCCAGCCGCAAACTATTCGCACTGAGGTGCTGGTATCTGCGCTGGTGCCAGCTTCAGAGGGCAGGTGTGGCACAGGTGCTTCTGGGGCCTGTTGGTCCTCCGGTGTCAGGGGTGGCTTCTGGAGGCCTGTGATTGGCTGCTTGGTGGCAGATCTAATAGAGAAGAAGGACATGTGATTAGTATCGGTTCATGACACTGTCACTGTGCATGCCAGGCATCCTGGTGAGACAGTGGAGATCACAGAATCACAGAATTTTAACAGCACAGAAGGAGGCCATTCAGCCCATCGTGTCTGCACCAGCACTCCAATGAGCATTATGACCTAGTGCCATTGCCCTGCCTTTTCCCTGTATCCCCGCACATTGTTTCTATTTAAATAATCATCTATTGCCCTCTTGAATGCCTCGATTGAACCTGCCCCGACCATACTTCCAGGCCGTGCATTCCAGACCCAAACCACTCGCTGTGTGAAAAAGCTTTTCTCACGTCATGTTTGCTTCTTTTGCAAATCATTTTAAATCTGTGCCCTCTCGTTCTTTATCCTTTTATGAGCAGGAACAGCTTCTCCCTATCTACTCTGTCCAGCCCCCTCATCATTTTGAAAATCGCTATCAAATCTCCTCTTAGCCTTCTTCTCTCCAAGGAGAACAGTCCCAACCTCTCCAATCTCATCCCTGGATCCATCTTGTAAACCTCTTCTTCACTCTCTCCAATGTGTTCACATCCTTCCTATAATGTGGCCCCCAGAACTGTACACAATATTCCAGCTGAGGTCTAACAAGTGTCTTATATAAATTCAGCATAACCTCCCTGCTCTTGTACTCAATGCCCCTATTAATAAAGCCCAGGATACTTTATACTTTATTAACTGCTCTCTCCACCTGTCCTGACACCTTCAATGATCTATGCACATATACACCCAGGTCTTTCTGCTCCTGCACCCCCTTCATCCCTTATTTTATATTGTCTGTCCATGTTCTTCCTGCCAAAATGCTTCACCTCACACTTCTCCACACTGACCTTCATCTGCCACCTATCTGCCCACTCCACCAACTTGTCTATGTCCTCTTGAAGTTCCACACTGTCCTCCTCACAGTTCACAACACTCCCAAGCTTTGTATCATCCACAAACTTTGAAATTGTCCCCTGCACACCAAGATCTAGATCATTAATATATATCAGGAAAAGCAAGGGTCCCAATACTGACCCCTGGGGAACTCCACTACAAACCCTTCCTCCAGCCTGAAAAATATCCATTGACCATTACTCTCTGCTTCCTATTTTTCAGCCAATTTTGTATCTACGTTGCTAATGTCCCTTTTATTCCACGAGCAATAACTTTTCTCCAAGTCTGTTGTGTGGCACTGTGTCAAATGCCTTTTGAAAGTCCATGTACACCACATCAACAGCATTACCCTCATCGACCTTTGCTGTTACCTCTTCAAAAACCTCCAAGTTAGTTAAACACAATTTCCCCTTTAGAAATCCATGCTGGCTCTTCCTTATCAACCCATATTTTTCCATATGACTACTAATTCTATCCCGAATAATTGTTTCTAGAATCTTGCCCACCACTGAAGTTAAACTGACTGGTCTGTAATTTCTGGGCTTATCCTTACAACCTTTTTTGAACAAGGGTGAAATGTTTGCAATTCTCCAGTCCTCTGGCACCTCCCCTGAGTCTAGGGAAGACAGGAAGATCTGTATCATGGTCTTGCAATGACCAACGAGGAATCCAGCCTGGAGCCTCCCATCAATGGTGAAACTGTGCAGGATTGTTTGCAGCATCTGAGCGTCTAACCCCTATGCTGTGCTTTGCCTGTCACCCCAGCCACTCCGCGGCTGCTTTAATGAGGTGCCTGGTGCCTCTCGAGCTCCATAGCCTCCTGCTCATACCTGGGGAGGGTGAGGAGGTGTGGATGTCAGTCTATGACCTCTCAATGTTGTTATGGGATGTCTTCTCCTGAAAGGACAGAGGAGCATTGATGAGTCCGCTCTCTACCTGCAGCCCCATTGCAGCCTGGCCAACCCCAGCTGAGGAACAGCTCACAGGGCACATCCCAGTCGTGGCCCTCGAGCTGCAAGACTCTCAGTCCCAGCAGCCAGGGCTCACCCCCTTGGCCAGCTCCAGCGTCATTGACAGTTGGCACTCGGACTCTAACACCCCTGAGCTCCACGGGGAGACAGCCAGACCATAATACTCCATTACACTGACCCATGTCGACACGGTCCTCACCCTTCCCAAGGGCAGCTGGTCATTGAGGTGCTCCTGGCACTGCGACCAGGTGCACTGCACCACATCGTGACTGCTACCCAACACTGCCACCTCCTCCCATGCCCTCTTGCTGAGGTTTGGTGGCCTCCTCCCCCCCACCTCAGGGGACCAGGGTGTCCCCCCGGCAGCCGCCTCCCCCAGGATGGGGGTGAGGGTCTCATCAGCAAACCAGGGGGCCGAGTGCCCGGCCGACCTCGCCCCCTGCCCGCTCTCCACATCCTCACCGGCAGCCATGTCGATGTGGGCGGCCTCCCTGGGGCTGCCTCAGCCGGTTCTGAACCAGCGGCCTGGTCACCATGGCACCCAGCGGCCAACAAACCCCCCCACCCACCCACCCACTGTGCCCACCCCCACTCTGCCCCCACCCACTCAGCCCCCCCCACTCTGCCCCACCCCCACTGTGCCCACCCCCACTCTGCCCCCCCCACTCTGCCCCACCCCCACTCTGCCCCACCCCCACTCTGCCCTCCCCCCACTCTGCCCCACCCCCACTCTGCCCCACCCCCACTCTGCCCCCACCCACTCTGCCCCCCCCACTCTGCCCCACCCCCACTCTGCCCCACCCCCACTCTGCCCCACCCCCACTCTGCCCCACCCCCACTCTGCCCCACCCCCACTCTGCCCCCCCACTCTGCCCCCCCACTCTGCCCCCCCACTCTGCCCCACCCCCACTCTGCCCCACCCCCACCCTGCCCCCCCCACTCTGCCCCCCCACCCTGCCCCCCCCACTCTGCCCCCCCACCCTGCCCCCCCACTCTGGCCAGCCCCCCCACTCTGTGCCCTTCCTCTCTGCCCCCCCACTCTGCCCCCCCACTCTGCCCCCCACTCTGCCCCCCCACTCTGCCCCACCCCCACCCTGCCCCCCCCACTCTGCCCCCCCACTCTGCCCCACCCCCACTCTGCCCCACCCCCACCCTGCCCCCCCCACTCTGCCCCCCCACCCTGCCCCCCCCACTCTGCCCCCCCACTCTGCCCCCCCACTCTGCCCCCCCCACTCTGCCCCACCCCCACTCTGCCCCACCCCCACCCTGCCCCCACCCACTCTGCCCCCCCACTCTGCCCCCACCCACTCTGCCCCCCCACTCTGCCCCCCCACTCTGCCCCACCCCCACTCTGCCCCACCCCCACCCTGCCCCCCCCACTCTGCCCCCCCACCCTGCCCCCCCCACTCTGCCCCCCCACCCTGCCCCCCCACTCTGGCCAGCCCCCCCACTCTGTGCCCTTCCTCTCTGCCCCCCCACTCTGCCCCCCCCCACTCTGTGTCCTCTGCACTCTGCTCGTTGCAGTAATAATGCGCCCTGTCAGCTGCAGTAATAATGCACACTGTCAGCTGCAGTAATAATGCACACTGTCTGCTGCAGTAATAATACACACTGTCAGCTGCAGTAATAATGCACACTGTCAGCTGCAGTAATAATGCACACTGTCAGCTGCAGTAATAATGCACACTGTCAGCTGCAGTAATAATGCACACTGTCAGCTGCAGTAATAATGCACACTGTCAGCTGCAGTAATAATGTGCCATATTGGTTGCAGTAATAATGCACACTGTCAGCTGCAGTAATAATGCACGCTGTCAGCTGCAGTAATAATGCACGCTGTCAGCTGCAGTAATAATGCACGCTGTCAGCTGCAGTAATAATGCACGCTGTCAGCTGCAGTAATAATGCACGCTGTCAGCTGCAGTAATAATGCACGCTGTCAGCTGCAGTAATAATGCACGCTGTCAGCTGCAGTAATAATGCACGCTGTCAGCTGCAGTAATAATGTGCCATATTGGCTGCAGTAATAATGCACACTGTCAGCTGCAGTAATAATGCACACTGTCAGCTGCAGTAATAATGCACGCTGTCAGCTGCAGTAATAATGCACGCTGTCAGCTGCAGTAATAATGCACGCTGTCAGCTGCAGTAATAATGCACGCTGTCAGCTGCAGTAATAATGCACGCTGTCAGCTGCAGTCATAATGCAATATGATAAATGCAAAATACTGCAGATGCTGGAAATCTGGGGTAAAAACAGTGGCCAGGAATTTCCCATTGGCGATTTGGGGGCGGGGCCCGCTCGCCGAGGGGAAAGTGACGTGGGATGACATTGGGAGGAATCCCCGACGTCATCCCTGTCCATTTAAATATTGAGGAAGGCGGGTGGTGGACAGCGAAATCAGCTGTTTTAATGTTTCTATTTTTAATGTTTTTTACACTGTCGGTAATCTCCCTGAGACTGGACTCTGCCTGAGGGAGCAGTGAGCTCTCTGACAGCTGGGGATTCCCCCCTCCTCCCCCAACCACCCCGCTTAGTGCTTCCCGCTGGGGATGCCGCTGGGGGGGCCTTAATTGGGTCACCCACTGAAAATGGTGGAGGGCCCCATTTCAGTGGCGTGGGTCAGCTGTCCGCCCACCGCCGAGACGGTGGGACCCGCTCGCCCATCGAGGGCAAGATTCTGCCTAAAATGTTGGAAAAACTCAGCAGGTCTAACTGCACCTGCGGAGAGAAAAACAGAGTTAATGTGTCCAGTCTGTATGCAACTAACTGCAACTAACCCTTCTGAACAAGAGCCATACGGACTCAAAACGTTAACTCTGTTTCTTCCTCCACAATTGCTGTCAGGCCTGCTCAGTTTTTCCAGCATTTTCTGTTCTTATTGCAGTAATAATGCACCCTGTCAGTTGAGTTAGTAATGCACCTTGCCAGTTGAAATAATAACTTGCCCTGTCAGTCGCAGTAATAATGCTCCCTGTCATTAGTAATAAGAATGCACCATGTCAGTTGCAGTAATAATGCACTGTGTCAGTTGCAGTAATAATGCACCATGCCTATTGCAGTAATTATGTGCTCTGTCAGTTGCAGTAATAATGCACTGTATCAGCTGCAGTAATAATGCACTGTGTCATTTGTGCTAATAATGCGCCTAGCCAGTTGAAGTAATAATTTGCCCCATCAGTCATAATAATAATGCACCCTGTTGGTGGTAGTAAGAATGCATTGTGTCAGTTGCTGTATCAATGCACTCTGTCAGTTGCAGTAATAATGCACCAAATCGGTTGCAGTAATAATGCATTGTTTTGGCTGCAGTATTCATACACTCTGTCAGTTGCCATAATAATGCACCCTGTCGGTTTGAGTAATAATGAATTGCGTGAGTTGCAGTAATAATGCACCACGTCGGCCGAAGTAATAATGCACTGTTTCAGTTGCAGCAACAATGCACCCTGTTGGTTGTAGTAATAATTCACTGTGTAAGTTGCAGTAACAATGCACCCTGTCGGATGCAGTAATAATGCATCGTTTCAGTTGCAGTAATAATGCACGTGTCAGTTGTAGTAATAATGCACTGTGCCAGTTGCCGTAATAATGCACCCTGTTAGTTGCAGTAATAATACACTATTTTGATATCAGTAATAATGCACTGTGTCAGTGGCAATAATAATGCAGCATGTCAGTTGCAGTAATAATGCAGCATGTCAGTTGCAGTAATAATGCACTGTGTTGGTTGCAGTAATAATGCAGCATGTCAGTTGCAGTAATAATGCAGCATGTCAGTTGCAGTAATAATGCACTGTATCAGTTGCAGTAATAATGCACTGTATCAGTTGCAGTAATAATGCAGCATGTCAGTGGCAGTAATAATGCACTGTATAGGTTGTAAATGAGAGTTTAATGCGCAATCAGGGAACCATCACTGGTCAAATTAATTTTTGGCCAGACGTGTTGATCCATATGGAATCTTTCTGTGCAGTCTCCCTATATTGTCGGACTCGAGTGCAGCGGCTGGAGTCTCCACACATCCCAACCTGAATAGATCAGCCACTCACTCCATCACACAACTGTGATCATCTCTGACTCCATTATCTTGACAGCTTTTAATTGTGGAGTTTCCCTTGGAGCTTCTCTCCTGCAGGGATACTGTGATGACTGGAAGTGACAGATTAATGGGGCAGTGTCCTTTACCAGGAGAGGAGTGAGACATTATATCCCGCTGACAATTTACTGCATGAATTATCTCCCTATCACTTTGCTGTGAGTTAATGAGCTGACAGTTCCTATTTCACTGGCCTGTCTGTGCTGACGCTAAGGACAGACTAATTAATCAGAAGCTCTCCGGGTTCTAAGTCCCTTTGTAACACATTCACCAACACAGCTAGAGCACTGGCTCCACACCTGGATACTGAGACACCTGTGAATGCGCTTGGAGGGAGAGCAGAGCCTCATCCCAGTTTGTGAACCTCTCCTGATCTCTGTAAATACTGGCCCAGCCAGTGAAGCCCGCATCCCTCGAATGAATTTTAAAAACAAAATTCCTCCGGCCCCACAACCCTCCGAAATCTCTGCGCTCCTCTAATCCTGGCCTCTCGCGCATCCCCGATTATAATCGCTCCACCATCGGCGGCCGTGCCTTCAGCTGCCTGGTCCCTAAGCTCGGGAATTCCCTCCCTAAACCTCTCCGTCTCCCTCTCCTCCTTTAAGATGCTCATTAAAACACAACTCATTGACCAAGCTTTGGGCCACTTGAGTTAATGACTCCTTACCTGTCACATAGGGCCTGAGATTTTCCCTCGTTGGGCCCGAGCCTGACCATGGAGGGTAGAATTCTGCCCGTGGTGTTTGATAATGCCCCTGTGCAGAGCTTTGGCATGGTACTACCTGAAAGGCGCTAGGTAAATGCAGGTTGTGGTTAACTGGGGGCCTGATTTACAGGAGAGACGGGGGGCCGGGTTTCTTCTGGCCCCGCCCACCACCGGGGTCTCCCATTCCCGCCAATGGCTGGGGCCCCCCGCATCCCCCTCGGCAGATCCCACCACAGTGGGGACTGGAAAATCCCGGCCCTGGACTTTACAACCTAATGAAAAGGTGGGAAATAGGAGCAGGAGCTGTCCATTCGGCCCCTCCAGCCTGCCCCACCATTTCAACCAGACCGCGGCTGACCTTCTAGCTCAGCCCCACCTTCCCGCCTGGCTGTCCTGTCCCTCGGTCCCCTCAGGGCCTGAACTTCTCTCCTCCTCCGTCTTGAGTGACTGAGCATCTACTGCTCTCTGGAGTAGAGAATTCTAAAGATTCACAACCCTCCAAGGGAAGAAACCCCTCCTCATCTCAGACCCAACCGACAGGCTCCTTACCCCGGGGTCTGGGACCCCCAGCCAAAATGAGGGGAACGATTTCTCGGGACCCACTTTGCCAAGCGGCTCAAACATTCGACACGTTTCATCGGGATCACCTCTCATCCCACTCAACTGGCCAAGCCCACCCACTCTCTCCTCATAGGCCAATCCCCTCATCTCGGGGCTCAGGCTAGTGACCCTGTGTCACATTCCCTCTAGGGCAAGTATGAAACATTAACAATTCTTACAGGAAGGATGTCTCCCCTGACTGGGAGGGGGAGGAGGGTGTCTAGAACCAGGGGACACAGCCTCAGAATAAAGGGCAGGTCATTTAACACTGAGATGAGGAGGGATTTCGTCACTCAGGAGTTGGTGACTCTTTGGAATTCTCTACCCCCCAGAGAGCTGAGGAGGCTCAGTCATTGACCATGTTCAAGGCTGAGGTCATTAGGTTTCTACATATTAAAAACGCCAGGGGATACGGGGATAGTGCAGGAAGGTGGAGATGAGTTGGAAGATCAGCCATCATCTAGTTGAATGGCAGAACAGGGTCGAGGGACTGAATGCCCTATTCCTGCTTCTATTTCCAATGTTCCTATAATCATTAAGTTAGGAGACCAAAACTGCCCACAGTGCTCCATGTGTGACCTCAGCAATAGCCTGTAAAACCATAAGATGTAGGAGCAGAAGGAGGCCATTCGGCCCATCCAGTCTGTTCCGCCATTCAGTGAGATCATGGCTGATCTGATAATCCTCAACTCCACTTTCCTGCCTTTTCCCCATAACCCTTGATTCCCTTACTGATTAAAAATCTGTCTATCTCAGCCTTGAATATACTTAACGGCCCAGCCTCTGCAGCCCTCTGTGGTAAAGAATTCCACAGATTGACTACCCTCTGAGAGAAGAAAATCCTCCTCATCTCTGTTTTAAATGGGCGACCCCTTACTCTGAGGTTATGCCCTCTGGTCCTAGACTCTCCCACAAGGGAAAACAACCTCTCAGCATCTACCCTGTCAAGCCCCCTAAGAATCTTATATGGGCAGGATTTTCCCATCGGACAATAGGGGGCGGGACCCACTCGCTGACACGTAAAATGACGCGGGTGATGTCGGGCGGAACTCCTGATGTCACCGCGCCTAATTTCAATTTTCAGGTAGGCGGGGGCTCAGTAAAATCAGCTGCGCGCCCGCTGACCAGTCAGTGGCCAATTGAGGCCATTGACAGAATCATCAAGGTTGGTGGGCAGGCCCGGGAGCCCTGGCGGGAATTAGAAAAAGCATCAAACCTCATCCACCGGCGGGATGGGGTTTCATGTAGGTTTTTAAAAATTTAATTAAAGTGTATTTAAAAGTGATGGACATGTCCCAACTCATGTGACAGAGTCACACGAGGGGACATGTCAAGGAGTTTTTTTTTTCTATTTTTAATATTTTTGACAGTAGAGCCAATCTCCCTGAGGCAGCGCTTAGCCTCAGGGCGATGAGTGTGCTCTTTCGCACATGCGCAAAGGAGCACACTCCCGCACTCTCGGCTCAGGGATCCCCGCCCACACAGGGAGCGCATAGCACTTCCAAACAGATGTCACGCTGGGTGGGCCTTAATTGGGAACGCCGATCGGAGGCGCCCACACTTCAACTTCCCCCCACAATGGGGGGAAAATCCTGCCCTATGTTTCAATAAGGTCGCCTCTCATTCTTCTAAACTCCAATGAGTACAGGCCCAACCTACTCAACCTCTCCTCATAAGAAAATCCCTCCATACCCGGGATCAACCTAGTGAACCTTCTCTGGACTGCCTTCAATGCCAGTATATCTTTCCTTAGACAAGGGGACCAAAATTGTTCACAGTATTCTAGGTGTGGTCTAACTAGTGCCTTGTAGAGTTTTAGCAAAACTTCCCTATTTTTTTACTCCATTCCCTTTGAAATAAAGGCCAACATTCTATTTGCCTTCCCTATTACCTGTTGAACTTGTATGTCAGCTTTTTGTGATTCATGCACGAGGACCCCCAAATCCCTCTGTGCTGCAGCTTTCTGCAGTCTTTCTCCATTTAAATAATATTCAGCTCCTCTATTCTTCCTGCCAAAGTGCATAACCTCACATTTTCACATATTTATATTCCATCTACCAAGTTTTGCCCACTCACTTAACCTGACTATATCCCTCTGTAGACTTTGTGTCATCCTCACCACTTGCGTTCCCACCTATTTTTGTGTCATCCGCAAACTTGGCGATAGTACATTCACTTCCTTCATCCAAGTCATTAATATATATATTGTAAATAATTGTGGCCCCAGCACTGATCCCGGTGACACTCCACTAGTTACAGGTTGCCATTACGAAAAAACTCTCTGCCTTCTATTAGTTAGCCAGTCCTCTATCCATGCTAATGTACTACCCATAACACCATGGGCTCTTATCTTATTAAGTAGCCTTATGTGCGGCACCTTATTATATTCATTCACGGGATGTGGGCATTGCTGACTAAGACAGCATTTATTGCCCATCCCTAATTGCCCTTGTTCAGTGGACATTAAGAGCCAACCACATATCTGTGGGTCTGGAGTCACATGTAGTCCAGGTAAGGACGGCAAATTTCCTTCCCTAAAGGACATTAATGAACCAGATGGGTTTTTCCAACATCAAACTTTTAATTTCAGATTTATATTGAATTCAAATTTCACCCTCTGCCATTCCCCAGAGCATGACCCTGGGTCACTGGAATACTAGCCCAGTGACAATGCCACTACCTCCCCCTAGAACCTTACTGAACGCCTTTTGGAAATCCAAATATATTACATCTACTGGTTCCCCTTTATCTATCCTGCTTGTTACCTCCTCAAAGAATTCTAATAAATTTGTCAGGCATAATTTCCCCTACATGAAGCCATGCTGACTCTGTTTGATTGTATTATGCATTTCTAAATGCTCTGCTACTACATCCTTTACAATAGAGTCTAACATTTTCCCAATGACAAGTGTTAAGCTAATTGGCCTGTATAATTGTAATAAGACTTCTTTACCCCTTAAGCTCCAATCTTTTCATTGCAAAAGGCTAACATATCATTTCCCTTCCTATAACTCACTGTATCAGTATGTTAACGTTCTGTGAATCCTGTGTGAGTAGTCTGAGGTTCCTCTGAACATCAACCTTTTTCAAAATTCAGCCCTTCACAGGATACGGGTGACACTGGCAAGGTCAGCATTTGTTGCCCATCCCTAATTGCCCTTGAACTGGGTGGCTTGCTCGGTCATTTCAGAGGGGCAGTTAAAAGTCCCATTGCTGTGGGTCTGGAGTCACATGTAGGCCAGACCGGGTAAGGACAGCAGATTTCCTTCCCTAAAGGGCACTAGGGAACCAGATGGATTTGTACAACAATCGATGATAGTTTCAATGCTCACCATTGCTGAGATTAGCTTTCAATTCCAGATTTATTAATTGAATTTAAATTCCATCAGTTGCTGTGGTGGGATTTGAACCCGTGCCCCCAGAGCGTTAGCCTGGGCCTCTGGATCACTATTCAAGGGACATTACTACTATGGCACATCTACCCCAATATTTAGTTTCTCACCTTTTAAAAAATATTCGGCTTTTCTACTCTTACCATCAAAATGACTAATCTGACAGGATAACATTGACCATCACTATGGCCGCCTCTACCCCCACCTCCCTAACATTGTCCAACTCCACCTCTGCCTCAGCACATCTGGAGCTGGAACACTCATCCATACCTTGGCTAACTCCAGGCTTGACTGATCTTGACACACTGGCTCCCCCCGCCCGCCTATCCCCCCCCAAACCCACCGCCATGTTCAACAATCCCTAAACTTGAGCTCACCTAAAATTCTGCTGCTTGTTTCCTAACTCACACCAAGTTCCCTTCACCCATCGCACCTCCACTTGTCCTAATATCTCCTAATGAGCCTTGTTGTCAAATTTTGTTGACTCCTCTCCTGTGGGATGTTTACTATTTTAAAGGTGCTTTTTAAATACAAGTTGTTGTTACCCACTTATTTAACATATGAACATGTGAATTAGGAGCATGATTAGGCCACTCGGCCCCTCTACCCTGCTCCGCCATTCAATAAGATCATGGCTGATCTGATTGTAACCTCAGCCCCACATTCCTGCCTACCCCCAATAACCTTTCACCCCCTTGTTAATCAAGAATCTATCTGGCTCTGCCTTAAAAATATTTAAAGACTCTGCTTCCACTGCCTTTCGAGGAAGAGAGTTCCAGAGACTCACGACCCTCTGAGAGAAAAAACCTCTCCTCATCTCTGTCCTAAATGGGAAACCCCTTATTTTAAACAGTGACCCCTAGTTCTAGATTCTCCCACAAGAGGAAACATCCTCTCCACATCCACCCTGTCAAGACACCTCAGGATCTTAAAAGTTTCAATTAAGTCACCTCTTACTCTTCTAAACTCCAGTGGATACAAACCTAGCCTGTCCAGCCTTTCCTCATAAGACAACCCACCCATTCCTGGGATTAGCCTGGTAAACATTCTCTGAACTGCTTCTTATGCAGTTACATCCTTCCTTAAATAAGGAGACCAGTACTGTACACACGATTCCAGATGTGGTCTCACCAGCGCCCTCTACAACTGAAGCATAACTTGTTCATGTCCCTTTGCCACCTCTTTGTATCCTCCTCACAGCTTATGTTTCCACCTAGCTTTGCATTGTCAGCAAACGTAGATACATTACTCTCTGCCTCCTTGTCTAATTCATGAATACAGATTGTAAATAGCTGAGACCCCAGCGCTGACCCCTGTGGTACTCTACTAGCCACAGCCTGCCAACATGAAAAAACCCCTTTTAACCCTACTGTTTTCTGTCCATTAACCAATCCTTTGTCCATCCTAATATATCACTCCCACTCCATGAAACTCAAAGGCAGCACCTTTTCTCAAAAATTCATTTACGGGATGTGGGCTTCGCTGGCTGGACCAGCATTTATTGCCCATCCCTAATTGCCCTTGAGAAGGTGGTGGTGAGCTGCCTTCTTGAACCGCTGCAGTCCATGTGGTGTAGGTACACCCACAGTGCTGTTAGGGAGGGAGTTCCAGGATTTTGACCCAGCAGTGAAGGAACGGCCGATATATTTCCAAATCAGGATGGTGAGTGGCTTGGAGGGGAAGTTCCAGGTTTAAGAGACAACAGAGGTGCCATTACT
The DNA here is from genome assembly GCF_964194155.1 of Cetorhinus maximus. Taxonomy (NCBI): domain Eukaryota; kingdom Metazoa; phylum Chordata; class Chondrichthyes; order Lamniformes; family Cetorhinidae; genus Cetorhinus; species Cetorhinus maximus. The sequence goes on along the minus strand of NC_135882.1, from coordinate 177,421,046 downwards.
CTACCCGGTGTCTTCTATAGGTCACCAAACAATGGGAAAGCAATAGAGAAGCAAATATGGAGGGAAGAAGTTGGGCAGATGGTGACCTGGTGGTGATAATGTCACTGGACTAGTAATCCAGGGGCCCAGGCTAATGCTCTGGGGTCACAGGTTCAAATCCCACCACAGCAGCTTGTGGAATTTAAATTCAATTAATAAATCTGGAATTGAAAGCTAATCTCAGCAATGGTGACCAATAATGGCAACATCAACTATTGGAAATCTGCCGTCCTTACCTGGTCCGATCTACATGTGACTCCAGACCCACAGCAACGTGGTTGACTCTTAACTGTCCTCTTAAATGGCTGAGCAAGCCACTCAGTTAAAGGGCAATTAGGGGTGGGCAACAAATGTTGGCTTTGCCAGTGATGCCCACACCCCATGAAAGAATAAAGAAGGTGCAAAGACTATAGAGGAATTATAATTGAGGACTTTAATTATCCAATTATAGACTGGGATGGCAGTAGTGTAAAGGGCAGAGAGGGCAAGAGTTCCTAGAATGTGCCCAGGAGAATTTTCTACAGCAACATGTGTCCAGTCCGAGGAAGAAGGAGGCACTGTTAGACCTGGTTCTTGGAAATGAGGTGGGCCAAGTAGATCGAGTGTCAGTGGGAGAACATTTAGGGGACAGTGATCATTGTATCATGGGGTTTAAGATGGTTATGGAAGAGGACAACACATTCAAAAGAGAATTGGATCATTGTCTGAAATTTTCAGGGCCTGATTAGGTGTCAATTACTACTTGAAGCTTAACTAGTGGTGAGTCAACTCAGCTCTATTTAAGAAAGGGACTATCTAGAAGCACACTACAGTGAGCTTGCACAGGAACAGGAGAGAGAGCACATCCTGAGTGGGGCACAGCCAGAGTGGGTATTCGGAATTCGGTGCAAAGTGGGAATTCGGTGCATAGGGGACGAGGTGCTCTTTGCATTTTTTCCTTGCGATCCAACTTCTTAAATGTTCAGAGCGTGCTGCAGCAGGAGAGACTACAAGGGAAAGGAATCACTGGTAAGTAGAGGGTAAGGTATTTACTACTTTAATCGCTTATTGTTTAAGGTCTTTTTGTGGTTTACAGTTTGTATATTCTACAGTAACGAGGATCAGGAAAGAAGGGCCCTAGAGTAATTGACTTAAAAGGTTTAATTTCAAGGGATAAGTCATGGCAGGAGAGCTCAAAGCCGTGGTGTGCTCCTCGTGCTCCATGTGGGAAGCCGGGGACATTTCCAGTGCCCGGGACCAGCATGTGTGCAGGAAGTGTGTCCAGCTGCAGCTCCTGGAAGCTCGGGTTTCAGAGCTGGAACGGCGGTTGGGGACACTGTGGAGCATCCGCGAGTCTGAGAGCATCGTGGATAGCACGTTTAGAGAGGTGGTCACACCGCAGATGAAGGGACTTGAGGAAAGAAGGGAATGGGTGACCACCAGGCAGTACAAGAGAAACAGGCAGGTAGTTCAAGAGTCCCCTGGGGTCCCGCTCGCAAATCGGTATTCCGTTTTGGAGGCTGATGAGGGCGCTGGTTCCTCCAGGGAGTGCGGACAGAGCCAAGCTCCGGGCACCACAAGCAGCCTGTCTGTACAGGAGGGGAGGAAGGGAGGAAGAGCAATAGTAATAGGGGATTCTATAATCAAGGGAACAGATAGGCGCTACTGGGGCCATCAACGTGACTCCAGGATGGTATGTTGCCTCCCTGGTGCCAGGGTCTGGGATGTCACTGAACGGCTGCAGGGCATCCTGAAGGGGGAGGGTAATAAGGCAGAGGTCATGGTACATGTTGGTACCAATGACATAGGTAGAAAGAGGGATGAGGTCTTGCATCAAGAATTCAGGGAGTTAGGTAGTAGACTAAAAGAAAGACCTCTTGGGTTGTAATTGCTGGATTACTCCCAGTGCCACGTGCTAGCGAGCACAGAAATAGGAGAATAGCGCAGATAAATACGTGGCTTAAAGTTGGTGCAGGAGGGAGGGTTTTAGAGTCCTGGATCACTGGGACTGTTTCTGGGGAAGGTGGGACCTGTACAAGTGGGACCTTCTACATCTGAACCAGAGTGGGACTAACATCCTTGTGGGCGGGTTTGCTAGTGCTGTTGGGAGGAGTTTAAACTAATTCAGCAGGGGGAGGGGACACAATGTTAGCAGAATAGGGACACATCATAATACAGTAAAACAATCAAATCACAGGCAGTACAACTGCAATAAGCTTCAAGGGAGTAAGGCAAGGCTGGATGGCCTCTACTTTAACGCCAGGAGTATTACAGGTAAAACGGATGAGTTAAGGGTGAGGATTGACACGTGGAATTGTGATATAGTAGCCATCACTGAGACATGGTTGAGGGAAGGGCAGGATTGGCAGCTCAACATTCCGGGATATAGAATCTTCAGGCAAGAGAGGGGAGGGGGTAAAAGAGGAGGGGGCGTTGCATTGTTAGTTAAGGAGTCCGTTATTGCAGTAAGGAGAGATGATATCTTGGAGGGGGCATCGAATGAAACTTTGTGGGTAGAGCTTAGGAATAAAAAAGGGGCAGCCACATTGTTAGGTGTTTATTATAGACCCCCAGATAGTCAGCGGGAAATTGAGGAGCAAATATGTGCACAATTTGTGGAGGTGTGTAAAAACAATAACAATAGGGTAATTATATTAGGTGATTTCAACTTTCCCAACATTAATTGGGATAGACATAGTGTTAAGGGCTTGGATGGAGTGGATTTCTTGAAATGTGTACAGGACACTTTTTAGGTCAATATGTAGAGGGTCCAACAAGGGACGGTGCATTGCTGGACCTAATTCTGGGGAATGAAGCCGGACAGGTGGCTGAGGTGGTGGTGGGGGAGCATTTTAGTGATAGCGACCACAACATGGTACAGTTTAAGCTTGTTATGGACAAAGAAATAGACAAGTTGCAAAAATATGTTTTGGATTGGGGGAGAGTGGATTTTAGTAAAATAAGGCAGGATCTGGCCAAGGTAGACTGGGAACAGTTACTTGTGGGGAAATCTACAGAGGAACAGTGGAGGGTGTTCAAAAAGGAAATGGGGAGGGTACGGGCTCAACATGTTCCCTCTAGGATGATAGGAAGGAGTAACAAGCCCAGAGAACCATGGATGACCAGAGATATTCAGGTTACGATGTGAAGGAAAAGAGAGGCTTTTAGCAGGTACAAGGGAAGCAAATCAGCGGAGGCATTAGTGGAGTACAGAAAGTGCAGGGTGGAGCTTAAGAAAGCAATTAGGAGAACAAAGAGGGGATATGAGAAAGCTCTGGCTGGTAAAAGTAGGGAAAATCCCAAGATATTCTATAAGTATATCAATGGGAAGAGGATAACCAGGGAAAGAGTAGGGCCCATAAGGGACCAAGGGGGCAATCTATGGGTGGAGCCAGAGGACATCGCTAGAGTGTTGAATGAATACTTCACATCCTTCTTCACTCAAGAGAACGAGGATGAAGGTATCAAACTCGGGGAGAGAGACTGCGAGGTTCTTAAGCAAATTGATATAGGGAGTGACAGGGTATTGGAGGTGTTGGCAGGCTTAAAAGTGGACAAATCTCCAGGTCCGGGTGATTTGTGTCCCAGACTGCTGAGGGAGGGAAGGGAGGAGATCGCAGGGGCTCTGACCCAAATTTTTAATTCCTCTCTGGCCACGGGGGAGGTACCAGAGGACTGGAGAACAGCTAATGTGGTTCCGCTATTTAAGAAGGGTTGTGGAGATAAGCCAGGGAACTACAGGCCAGTGAGTCTCACGTCAGTGGTAGGGAAACTATTGGAGAAAGTTCTGAAGGAGAGAATCTATCTCCACTTGGAGAGGCAAGGTTTGATCAGGGATAGTCAGCATGGCTTTGTCAGAGGGAGGTCATGCCTAACAAATTTGATTGAATTTTTTGAGGCGGTGACCAGGTGTGTAGATGAGGGTAGTGCAGTTGATGTAGTTTATATGGATTTCAGCAAAGCCTTTGACAAGACCCCACATGGGAGACTTATAAAGAAGGCAAAGGCACATGGGGTACAGGGTAATTTTATAAGGTGGATTCAAAATTGGCTTAGTTGTAGGAGACAGAGGGTGATGACAGAAGGATGCTTTAGTGACTGGAAGCCAGTGTCCAGTGGCGTACCACAGGGATCTGTGCTGGGTCCCCTATTATTCGTCATTTATATAAACGACATAGATGACCATGTGGGGGGTAGGATTAGTTAGTTTGCAGATGACACAAAGATTGGCCGGGTGGTTAACAGTGAGGTTGAGTGTCTTGGGCTACAGGAAGATATAGACGGGATGGTCAAATGGGCAGATAAGTGGCAGATGGAATTTAACCCTGAAAAGTGTGAGCTGATACACTTTGGAAGGAGTAATTTGACAAGGAAGTATTCAATGAACGACATGACACTAGGAAGTTCTGAGGAACAAAGGGACCTTGGCGTGTGTGTCCATAGATCTCTGAAGGCGGAGGGGCATGTTAGTGGGGTGGTGAAAAAGGCATATGGGACACCTGCCTTTATCAATCAAGGCATAGATTACAAAAGTAGGGAGGTCATGTTGGAATTGTAGAGAATCTTGGTGAGGCCACAGCTGGAGCACTGTGTGCAGTTCTGGTCGCCACATTATAGGAAGGATGTGATTGCACCGGAGGGGTTGCAGAGGAGATTCACCAGGATGTTGTCTGGGATGAAACATTTAAGTTATGAAGAGAGGTTGGATAGACTTGGGTTGTTTTCGTTGGAGCAGAGAAGACTGAGGGGGCGACCTGATTGAGGTGTACAAGATTATGAGGGGTATGGACAGGGTGGATAGGGAGCAGCTGTTCCCCTTAGTTGAAGGGTCAGTCACAAGGGGGCATAAGTTCAAGGTGAGGGGCAGGAGGTTTAGGGGGGATGTGAGGAAAAACTTTTTTACCCAGAGGGTGGTGACGGTCTGGAATGCACTGCCTGGGAGGGTGGTGGAGGCGGGTTGCCTCACATCCTTTAAAAAGTACCTGGATGAGCACTTGGCACGTCATAACATTCAAGGCTATGGGCCAAGTGCTGGTGAATGGGATTAGGTAGGTTGGTCAGGTGTTTCTCATGTGTCAGTGCAGACTCGATGGGCCGAAGGGCCTCTTCTGCCCTGTGTGATTCTGTTATTCTGTGATTCTGTGATACAGGGAAAGGGTTGGAGAATGAGACAAGGTGAGTTACTCTTTACAGAGAGCCAGCATAGACATGATGGGCTGAATGGCCTCCTTCTGTGCTGTAACCATTCAATGATTCTAAAAGTAAGAAAGATTTCAGATGTTACACATCAAACTGAGGTCACTGAGAGAAAAACGTTTTGGACTTAAAGATAATTGAACAGACCTGATCTGCCATAGCTAATGGACAATTATCAGGCCCATGGTGAGACACACACACCCACAGTGTTTGTCATCAACTGGGAAATGTTATTTCTATTTCAGATGCTGTTCCGTCAGAGTCTAACAGTGAAGCGATGGATGGCTCTCATTTCCTGCACAGTTAGTAACCAGATATCCTATAACATTCGGGCAAAGCTGCCCCTGATGACAGGTACAAGTTTGTCAGCTGCGGAATGTTAGGAGCCGATTCAGCAACAGTCACTTTGATATCTTCCAGAGTTTAACATGGTCAAAATGGAGGAGTCACTGGGGGTGGGAAAGGAGTTTGAGATGAGGGCCTCACCATGGTATTAAACCTCAAAAAGATACCAGGTAAACAACAGCTACAACAACAACACCTTGCTCTTATATGGCACCTTTAATGCAGTAAAACATCCCAAGGTGTTTCGTGGGAGTTAAATCAGGCAAATCCTCTCAGCTCCTGACCTCACTAGAGTCTTGGCCCAAGCGTCGACAATAGAGCTGAACTCCCGAGGTGAGGTGAGTGTGACTGCCCTTGACATCAAAGCCGCATTTGACTGAGTGTGGCATCAAGGAGCCCTAGCAAAACTGGAGTCACTGGGAATCAGGGGGAAAACTCTCCGTTAGTTGGAGTCATACCCAGCACAAAGGAAGATGGTTGTGGTTGTTGGAGGTCAGTCATCTCAGCTCCAGGACATCACTGCAGGAGTTCCTCAGGGTAGTGTCCTCAGCCCATCAGCATGGAATCTGAGGGACTACTTGGACTTCTCCAGAAATATCAACTTGGAGTTGTCGCTATGGTTTTGTTGGTCATGTGGTCAGTTGTAGAGGTGCAGGACACGGTTTAACAGACTTCTCACTGAGTGTTCAAGCTATATGGACTCTTCTACACAGCGATCTATTGCTGGCCCCCAGACTGCTTCATGGGATCATTGCTCCATCTTAACAACACCCAGATGTCCTTCAAGGGCAAGATACAAGATATATTTCTGTAGCACTTTTGGGATAAATGCTCGAGATCCTCATGCGATTCAGTTATCACCAACAATGCGAGCTCATTGCATACACCTGTCTTTTGTTCTTGTCCTTGATTCCCCCTCCTCTGACTCCTTGCATAGGTCCCCATCCCCCTGCCATTTTAGTTTAAACCCTCCCCAACCACTCGAGCAAATATTCCCCCTAGGACATCAGTCCCGGTCCTGTCCAGGTGTAACCCACCCAGTTTGTACTGATCCCACCTCCCTCAGGACCAGTCCCAATGTCCCAGGAATCTGAAACCCTCCCCACCCTCGCACCATCTCTTCAGCCACGTATTCATCCGATATATCCTGCTACTCCTACTCTGACTAGCACGTGGCACTGGTAGTAATCCTGAGATCACTACCTTTGAGGTCCTACTTTTCAACTTACTTCCTAACTCCCTATATTCTGCTTTTAGGACCTCATCCCTTTTTTTACCTATGTTGTTTGTACCAATGTGTACCACAACCACTGGCTGTTCACCCTCCCCCCTTCAGAATGTCCTATAGCCGCTCTGAGACCATCCTTGATCCGAGCCCCAGGGAGGCAACATACCATCCTGGAGTCTCGTTTGCGGCCACAGAAACGCCTATCTATTCCCCTTACAATTGAATCCCCTATAACTATTGCATTCCCACACTTTTTACTCCTCCCCTGTGCAGCAGAGCCAACCGTGGTGCAACAAATTTGGCTGTTGCTGCTTTCCCCTGAGAGGCCATTCCCCCCAACAGTATCCAAAGCGGTATATCTGTTCTGCAGGGGAATAGCCACAGGAGATTCCTGCACTGCCTGCATCGTCCTCTTGCTCTGCCTGGTGGTCACCCATTCCCTTCCTGCCTGTGGCCTCTTAGCCTGCGGTGTGACCACCTCTCTATACATGCTATCCACAATACTCTCCACCTCACTTATGCTCCACCGTGTCCCCAGCCGCCGTTCCAGCTCCGAAACCTGGGCTTCCAGGAGCTGCAGCTGGAGGCACTTCCCGTTCACATGCTGGCCCCCAGCACTGGAAATGTTCCCGGCTTCCCACATTGAGGAGGAGCACACCACGGCTTTGAGCTCTTCTGCCATGACTTACCCCTTTAAATTAAATTAAACCTTTTAGAAGATACTTAATATCAAATAATATCAATTACTCTAGGGCCCTTCTTCCCTGCTCCTTGTTGTTCCAGAATATAGCCCTTACAAATGATGAACCACAAAATAAGACCTTAAAAACTATAAGCGATAAATGTAGTAAATACTTACCCGACTGTACTCATGGTACTCAAAGGATCACCTCGTTCCCTCCTCACCGAACTCCCTCAGTCACCAAACTTCCTCAGTCGCCAAACCCCAACTTAAGCCCAGAGCAGCACTCCAGTGCAGACAAAGTCAGCACTGTAAGGTGGCCTGTTTTTATACTCTCTGAATCTAGCCTCTGAAAACCTGTTTAAGCCAGTTATCTAATTAACTAGTTGTAGCTGCAAGCAGAGCCTGTATAAACCCTGTTTTAAAGCTGGCCTAAAACTCACCTTCTTCCAACCCAAAGAGCAACTTTTAGTTAATTACTAAATTAAAGAAAGGCTACGGCTTTAGATAGAAATTAACTCTTAAATTCCCTCAGTCACCAAACTCCAACTTAAGCACTCTCCTGCAGCCCAAAGCAACACTCCAGTGCAGACTTCACTCTTGTACTTTCTAAACTCCTCTAGGCTTTCTACAGTATTAAGTCTTTTGTGACTGTCATAAGTTGTTTATCTGCTTTATCTGACCCTAGACCACTCTGGATAACCAGTGGGCTCTAGATTTGGCAGTACCACCCTTTATCTTTGTGGGGACATGTACACACTGTGCCCGGAGAATCTCACTTTTGAATACCTCCCACTGGCCTGTCACTGATGTCCCTTCAAGTAGCTGTAACCAGTCCACTCTCGCCAGCTCACCTCTGAGCTTCGCAAAGTTTGTATTCCCCCAATTTAGAACTTTTACCCTTGTTTTATCTTTGTCCTTGTCCATAATGATGCTAAATCTAACTGTATTATGGTCACTATCTCCAAAATGGTCGCCCACTGCTCCTTCATTCACTTGCCCAGCTTCATTTCCTAAGACTAAATCTAGAATTGCACCTCCTCTCTTTGGGATTGTTATGTGCTGGGTAAAAAAGTTCTCCTGAATGCAGTGCAAGAATTTTGTGCCCTCTGTGCTCTTCACACTCTTCATTTCCCAGTTGATATTAGGGTATTTGAAGTCCCCAACGATTACTGCCCTATTGTTTTTGCACTCAGAAATCTGTCTACATATTTGCCCTTCTATCTCTCTCTCTCACTATTTGGGGGTCTATAGAACACTCCTAGCAGTGTGGCTGCCCCTTTTTAACTTCTCAGCTCAAGTCATATGGCCTCATTTGATGATTCATTGAGTATGTGGAAAATTGCCCAGGTAAGGTGCCCTCTACAAAACGCAGAACAAATCCAACCTGGTCAGTTACCCCCCCATCAGTCTACTCTCCATCATCAGTAAAGTGATGGAAGGGGGTCATCAATAGTGCTATCAAGCGGCACTTGCTTAGCAATAACCTGCTCACTGACACCCAGTTTGGGTTCTGTCAGGGCCACTCAGCTCCTGACCTCATTACAGCCTTGGTTGAAACATGGACAAAAGAGCTGAACTCCCGAGGTGAGATGCCCCTGACATCAAGGCAGCATTTGACTGAGTGTAGCATCAAGGAGCCCTAGCAAAACTGGAGTCAATGGGAACCAGGGGGAAAACTGGTTGGAGTCATACCTAGCACAAAGGAAGATGGTTGTGGTTGTTGGAGATCAGTCATCTCAGCTTCAGGACATCACTGCAGGAGTTCCTCAGGGTAGTGTCCTCGGCCCAACCTACTTCAGCTGCTTCATCAATGACCTTCCTTCCATCATAAGGTCAGAAGTGGGGATGTTCGCTGATGATTGCACAATGTTCAGCACCATTCGTGACTCCTCAGATACTGAAGCAGTCCATGTCCAAATGCAGCAAGACCTGGACAATATCCAGGCTTGGGCTGACAAGTGGCAAGTAACATTCGCACCACACAAGTGCCAAGCAATGACCATCTCCAACAAGAGAGAATCTAACCATCGCCCCTTGATGTTCAATGGCATTACCATCACTGAATTCCCCACTATCAACATCCTGGGGTTACCATTGACCAGAAACTGAACTAGACCAACCATATAAATTCTGTGGCTACAAGAGCAGGTCAGAGGCTAGGAATCGTGTGATGAGTAACTCACCTCCTGACTCCCCAAAGCCTGTCCATCATCTACAAGGCACAAGTCAGGAGTGTGATGGAATACTCCCCACTTGCCTGGATGAGTGCAGCTCCAACAACACTGAAGAAGCTTGATACCATCCAGAACAAAGCAACCCGCTTGATTGGCACCACATCCACAAACATTCACTTCCTCCACCACTGACGCACAGTAGCAGCAGTGTGTGTACCATCTACAAGATGCACTGCAGGAATTCACCATGACCCTTTAGACAGCACCTTCCAAACCCACGACCACTACCATCTAGAAGGACAAGGGCACCAGACACATGGGAACACCACCGGGAAGTTCCCCTCCAAGTCACTCACCATCCTGACTTGGAAATATATCGGCCGTTCCTTCACTGTCGCTGGGTCAAAATCCTGGAACTCCCTCCCTAACAACATAGTGGGTGTACCTACACCACATGCACTGCAGCGGTTTAAGAAGGCAGCTCACCACCACCTTCTCAAGGCCAACTAGGGATGGACAACTAATGCTAACCCGGCCAGTGAAGCCCCCATCCCGTGAATGAATAAATGAATAAAATGAATGAATGAATAAAAAAGAAAGGTGCATGTGTGTCGATCTGTTGGATGTTGGCAGGATATATTGGGAGGGCAGTTAGTAAAGCTGATGGGATGTTGGGCTTCATAAATAGAGGTATAGGGTACAAAAGCAGGGAAGTTATGCTGAATCTTTATCAAGCTCTGGTTAGGCCACAACCAGAATATCGTGTCCAGTTCCAGTCACCACTTTAGGAAGGATGTGAGGGTCCTTGAGAGAGTGCAGAGGAGATTTACCAGAATGGTTCCAGAGATGAGGGGTTTTTAGCTATAAGGTTAGGTTGGAGAAGCTGGGGTTGTTCACCTTGGAGCAAAGGAGATTGAGGGGAGATTTGACAGATTCTACTTCTTGTCAGGAAGATATAATAATTTCCATAATGTTATTGGAATTTATTGTAAAATAGAGTAATAATGGGATGTGTCTCTGTGTGTGTGTGTGTGTGTGTGTGGCTTAATTGAATTAGAGGCAGCTGGTCTGGGTGCTTTGATGTAAGAGAAGTTAGGTTTGAAATGTTAATTAGGTAAACATGGGGAAGTTTAGAAATGTGGGTATCAAGGGAACATTTGCATTTTTAAATAAACCAGCCTAGATTGTTTTCAAAAGAGGGAGTGAAATGTGTCACCTAACCAGGTGAAGTTTAGAAAGAGTGTGTTTATTTTTCCCAAAGATTACTGGTAAAACTTAGTGCTATGAGATGTTTGTATTATCAGGAAGATAAAGTCCAAAAACATAGTGAAACAATGGGTATTTACACTTAGAGGGCAAAATATGTATAAAGGAGCGAAAGCTGCCTGTAAGGGTAGGCAGTCTAAGATTCAACGAGTGTGAAACATCTTCAGCCTGTATGTATCAAACTGCTGCCTTCAGGGACTGAAGTTAAGAAAACTCACTTTGAATTCAACTTGTTCAGGGTATCGTGTTTCTTTGCCTGGATCTTTTAAAATCTATGTGTCTTACTGTTGCTTTAAAGAAAGTGTCGCTGGGGGTCAGGTTAAGTAGGGGATTTAGAAGGATCATTGTAGTAACTTGTAGATCTATATATGTATTTAAAGTCATTTCTTCTGTTCATAAATGTTTAATCTAGGTTTGTGAAAACCTACAAGACTTGGTGGTCTTATTCTTACTGAATTCAGGGCATGCATCTCAAAATTTATACACATTGCAAAACAAGTTGTGACAGATGTTTTAAGTTTCCCTTTGGGATTTGAACAACTCAGCATTTACCATCAGCTGTGCCATAACATTTTCTTTAGCTCTGAAGGAGAGTCGTACGGACTCGAAATGTTAACTCTGTTTCTCTCTCCATAGATGCTGTCGGGCCTGCTGAGTTCTTCCAGCATTTTCTGTTTTTATTTCACTTTTCCAGCATCTGCAGTATTTTGCTTCTGTTCGATAGAGGGGGACAAGATTCTGACAGGTTTAGATAAGGTGGACAAAGAAAAGCTGTTCACATTGGCTGATGGCACAAGGACTGGGGGGACACCGATTTAAGGTTTTGGACAAGGAATGCAGAGGGAATAGGAGGAAGAAATTTTTCATGCTGCGGGTGGTAATGGGCTGGAACACGCTGCCCATAAGGGTGGTGGAAGCAGAAACAATCAATGGATTCAAAGGAAATTGGATAGGCACTTGAAGGAAATAAACATGCAGAGCTACAGGGAGTGAGGGGGGGTGGGAAAGGGGCTGACTGGATTGTTCAACGCAGGGCCAGCATGGACTCGATGGGCCTAATGGCCCTCCCATGACACCCATATACAGCAGAAGTCTATTGATGTAAGTGTATAATCATTGACCGAGACATTCAAGGCTCTTTCGATAGGAGGGAGTGTAAAACAATGTGAGCTCACTGCTGAACTGATTCATAGAATTGCCCAGTACAGAGCAAGGCCATTCAGCCCATCGTGCCACTTTGAAAGAGCTATCCCAATAATCTCATCCCCTGCTCTTTCCCCATATCCCTGCAATATTTTCTTCTTCAAGTGTTTATCCAATTCCCTTTTGAAAGTTACTGATGAATCTGCTTCCTTCACCCTTTCAGGCAGCGCCTTCCAGATCACAGCAACCCATGTGGAAAGCAATCTCCTCGTCGCCCCCTCTGGTGATTTTGGCAATTGCCTTCAATTGGTGTCCTCTCTGGTTAGCACTGTCAGATTGTCAGTACTGAGGGAGTGCTGCACTGTCGGAGGGTCAGTACTGGGGGAGTGGTGCACTGTCGGAGGTCAGTACTGGGGGAGTGGTGCACTGTCGGAGGGTCAGTACTGAGGGAGTGCCGCACTGTCGGAGGGTCAGTACTGAGGGAGTGCTGCACTGTCGGAGGGTCAGTACTGAGGGAGTGCCGCACTGTCGGAGGGTCAGTACTGAGGGAGTGCTGCACTGTCAGAGGGTCAGTACTGAGGGAGTGCTGCACTGTCGGAGGGTCAGTACTGAGGGAGTGCCGCACTGTCGGAGGGTCAGTACTGAGGGAGTGCTGCACTGTCGGAGTGTCAGTACTGAGGGAGTGCTGCACTGTCGGAGGGTCAGTACTGAGGGAGTGCCGCACTGTCGGAGTGTCAGTACTGAGGGAGTGCTGCACTGTCGGAGGGTCAGTACTGAGGGAGTGCCGCACTTACAGAGGTCAGTACTGAGGGAGTGCTGCACTGTCAGAGGGTCAGTACTGAGGGAGTGCCGCACTGTCGGAGGTCAGTACTGGGGGAGTGGTGCACTGTCGGAGGGTCAGTACTGAGGGAGTGCCGCACTTACAGAGGTCAGTACTGAGGGAGTGCTGCACTGTCAGAGGGTCAGTACTGAGGGGGTGCTGCACTGTCAGAGGTCAGTACTGAGGGAGTGCTGCACTGTCAGAGGTCAGTACTGAGGGAGTGCTGCACTGTCAGAGGTCAGTACTGAGGGAGTGCTGCACTGTCAGAGGTCAGTACTGAGGGAGTGTTGCACTGTCAGAGGGTCAGTACTGAGGGAGCGCTGCACTGTCAGAAGGTCAGTACTGAGGGAGCGCTGCACTGTCAGAAGGTCAATACTGAGGGAGCGCTGCACTGTCAGAGGGTCAGTACTGAGGGAGCGCTGCACTGTCAGAAGGTCAGTACTGAGGGAGCGCTGCACTGTCAGAAGGTCAATACTGAGGGAGCGCTGCACTGTCAGAGGGTCAGTACTGAGGGAGCGCTGCACTGTCAGAGGGTCAGTACTGAGGGAGCGCTGCACTGTCAGAAGGTCAGTATTGAGGGAGTGCTGCACTGTCAGAGGGTCAGTACTGAGGGAGCGCTGCACTGTCGGAGGGTCAGTACTGAGGGAGCGCTGCACTGTCGGAGGGTCAGTACTGAGGGAGTGCTGCACTGCTGTGTGGGCTCAACTCCATCACTGACGCCATGGTTGGCCTCCAACAATGTGCATGCGAGAGGGGTGCCGGGCAGCTGGATCTCACTCCAGCTACCCCTTCCCCTCATGGAGTCAGCCTGGGGCCCTCGGGCACCCATAAGGAGGAGGATCAGCTGGTGCACATTCCAGGCCCATCCATCCAGGTGGCTCCGGGAGTGACTGGCCCATCCGAATCCCTCCTTCCTGTGACCCCAGCAGTTCCAGCTCCAGACTTCCTCATCCAAGGAGACCTCCAGCTCCTCCATCTCCTCCTCAGCCAGCTCCTCTCCCCATTGGAGCACCAGGCAACGACGATGGCTTGGTCATAGAAGACAGAGGGTAGCAGTGGAAGGGTGCTTTTCTGAATGGAGAGCTGTGACTAGTGGAGTTCCGCAGGGATCAGTGCTGGGACCTTTGCTGTTTGTGGTATACATAAATGATTTGGAGGAAAATGTAACTGGGCTAATTAGTAAGTTTGCAGACGACACTAAGTTTGGAGGAGTTGCAGATAGTGAAGAGGATTGTCAAAGGATACAACGGGATATAGATCGGTTGGAGACTTGGGCGGAGAAATGGCAGATGGAGTTTAATCCGGACAAATGCGAGGTAATGCATTTTGGAAGGTCTAATACAGGCAGGAATTATACAGTAAATGGCAGAACCCTTAAGTGCATCGACGGGCAGAGGGATCTGGGTGTACAGGTCCACAGGTCACTGAAAGTGGCAACGCAGGTGGATAAGGTAGTCAGGAAGGCATATGGCATACTTGCCTTCATTGGCAGAGGTATTGAGTATAAAAGCTGGGAAGTCATGCTGCAGTTGTATAGAACCTTGGTTAGGCAACACTTGGAATATTGCGTGCAATTCTGGTCGCCACATTACCAGAAGGATATGGAGGCATTGGAGAGGGTGCAGAGGAGGTTTACCAGGATGCTGCCTGGTCTGGAGGTTATTAGCTATGAGGAGAGGTTGGAGAAACTCGGATTGTTCTCACTAGAGCGACGGAGATTGAGGGGCGACTTGATAGAAGTTTATAAAATTATGAGTGGCATGGACAGAGTAGATAGTCAGAAGCTTTTTCCCAGGGTGGAAGAGTCAATTACTAGGGGACGTAGATTTAAGGTGAGAGGAGAAAAGTATAGAGGAGACGTGCAGGGCAAGTTTTTTACGCAGAGGGTAGTGAGTGTCTGGAATTCGCTGCCAGAGGAGGTGGTGGAAGCAGGTACGATAGTGGTGTTTAAGAGGCAGCTTGACAAATACATGAATAGGATGGGAATAGAGGGATACGGACCCCGGAAGTGCAAAATGTTTCAGTTGACGGGCAATATGATGGGCACAGGCTTGGAGGGCCGAAGGGCCTGTTCCTGTGCTGTACTTTTCTTTGTTCTTTGTTCTTTGATGTGTGACCCCCTCTGCGGACGATATTGTAGGGCCCCACCAGACCGGTCCAGGCACCGGAACCACATCTTCAGCATCCCGATGGTCTGCTCCACCAAGTTGCAGGTTGCAGTATGAGCTTCATTATAGCGTCGCTCTGCTGCAGTCTGAGGCCGCTGCACGGGTGTCGTCAGCCACGGCCTCTGTGGGTAGTTCTTGTCCCCGAGGAGCCATCCCTGCAGCCTCTGTGGACCCTGGAAGACTGCAGGGATCTGTGACCGACTGAGAATGTAGGAGTCGTGGACACTCCCTGGAAACCGTGTTCACACCTGCAGGATGTGCTTCTGGTGGTCGCACACCAGCTGCACATTCAGTGAATGGAATCCCTTGTGGTTGATGTAGTCACCGTGTGTTGCGACGGAGATCTGAGCACCACATGAGTGCAGTCGATCGCACCCTGAACCTGTGGGAAACTTGAGATCTGGATGAAATCAATCGATCTTGTACCCTGGCTGTCCCGGTCCCGGGCGAAACGCACAAAGTTGTGTTGCCCTCACCAAGGTGGCACCCGTGACTTCATGGATGCATTTGTGGGTGGAGGATTGTGGGATCCGACAGAGATCACTTGTGGAGCCCTGAAAGGAGCCACTGGCGTAGAAATTGAGCACCACAGTCACTTTCACAGCCTGGGCATTGCTGAGCGCTGACCAGCGACAGATCACTCTGGCTCTTCAGCAGTGGGTGTGAGAGCCCCAGATGCCCCTTCTTCCTAAGGGTGCTGCTCCTGCCTCTGCGCAGCCAGGAGCCTCAGCCACTCTCTTCTCCTTCGTCTCCTCTCTGTTGTCAGGAAGATGTTATTGGAATTCATTGTAAAATAGTGGTATCTGTGTCTACATGTATGTGTGTGTGTGTGAGTGTGTGTGACTTAATTGGATTAAAGGTAGCTGGTCTGAAGGCTTTGATGTAAACATGGGGGAAGTTTAGAATGTAAAGTGTAAAAGGACATTTGCATTTTTTAATAAACCAGGCTCGAGTGTTTTCAAAGGAGGGAGTGAAATATTACACCGAGCCAGGTGAAGTTAAGAAACAGTAAGTTTATTTTTCCCAAAGATTACTGGTAAAATTGGAACTATGATAATTTTTTATTATCAGAAAGGTAAAGACCAAAGACATAGTGAAACAATGGACATTTGCATTCAAAGGGGAAAATTTGTGTTAAGGAGTGAAGGCTGTGCGTAAGGGTAGGAATTTTAAGATCTAACAAGGGTGAAGAAGTCTTCAGCATCTATGCCTCGAGTTTCTGTCTTCAAAGGGCTGAAGTTAACAAAACTCACTTTGAATTGGATTGTTCGGGGTCTCGTGTTTCTTTGCCTGGGTCTATTAAAATCTGTGTGTTTTACTGTTGCCTTAACGAAAGTGTAACTGGGAGTTAGATTGATTAGGAGATTTAGAAATTATCATAGTAGTAATTTGCAGATCTATGTGTGTGTTTAAAATCATTTCTCTTATAAATATTTAATCTAGTTTTGTAAATCCTGTAAGACTTGGTGGTCTTATTACTACTGAATTCAGGGCCTGCATCTCAAAATTTATACAAACTGCAAAACAAGTTGTGGCAGTTGTTTCAAGTTTCCCTTTGGGATTTGAGCAACTCAGCATTTACCGTCGGCTGTGCCATAACACTGTACATCACGAGGCATACAGCCTGGTCACCAGGCTCCATAATCCTGATGTACTCCTCCTGCAGGATGAAAGAGAGAGACACGTGGATTAGCATGGGTGTACTAAGAACCTGTCTTGGTTAAGTCTGAAGGCCCCTTAACGCATCCCGGAGATTGCTGGCCACCACTTGGATGCCCAGAGTTCAGTGCGCTGCATGGCTGCCCAAAACCCCACCCACCTCCACCCCACTCCACCTGACCGATTGGCGGTAGCTTTGCCCATTGGACTGCAGGCTGTGCTCTCAGCTCAGGCACAGGCATTCTCCTAACCCACACTGCAAGGCTGCACTGTTAGCTTGAACCATGGGGCAGACTGGTCCAAACCGGGATGATGACGTTGCACAGGGGCTGTGAGTGTCTCCACCAGTGACTGCTCCATGGCCCAGATTTAGCGAGGAGATTGTACAACGTGCCCAGTCATCCAACTGTTCTGCAGTCCAATAAAACGCTCATTAGTTTGCAGGGGTGAAAAGTCCTGCAGCATTTGGTGACGCTTTGATGTCTCTGCGTTGCTTGAATGGGCAGAGAAGCTAGAGGCTCAACCCCAATCATATCAGTGTGGCTGTGCCCGAACTGTCTCAGCTGCAGAGGAATGGTCACTTTATACAGGGTTTCTCTAATGTGTGGCTGCTTCCCTCGCCCACCCTACCCCCCACCCCTATACACCTCACCCTTGAAGTCTGACAGGTGACCTGGGCGAGTGCTCCACAACCTTACTGTGTACTTACCTCCGAGTTCCCCTCAAAGTGCAGCCGCTGTGTGTACGCCTTATATATGCGGCTGTGAAACACGGCGATGTGGACAGTCGATCCAGCGGGTGGGTGGGGGAGGTGGTGGGGGGTGGTGGGGGGGGGGGGGTGGGGGGGGTGGGGGCGGGTGGGGGGGGGTGTGGGGGGGGGTGTGGGGGGGGTTGGGAGTGGGGGGGGTTGGGGGGGGTGGGGTGGGGGTGGGGGGTGGGGCGTGGGGCGTGGGGGGTGGGGGGTGGGGGGTGGGGCGTGGGGCGTGGGGCATGGGGGGTGGGGGGTTGGGGTGGGGTGGGGGTTGGGGGGTGGGGGTGGGGGTAGGGGGTGGGGGTAGGGGGTGGGGGGTGGGGGTGGGGGTGGGGGGTGGGGTTGGGGTGGGGGGGTTGGGGGTGGGTTGTGGGGGTTGGGGGAGGGGGACGATTCCGGTGGGCTGGCCTGATAATGAGATGCAGATTTATTACAATGGGGTTCCCGACATGCGATGGTGGTGAAACCAATCGCGCCATATTGTCCGCGCGCCTCACCCAACACGCCCGACACTGACAGACAGGGAGAATCCTGGCCCCACGACACTGACTGAGCCTCAGATCCTTCAACTAGACCCAAAGTGCTTTACAGCATTGTGAGGATGTGGCAGGCGCTGCAGAAATGCAATATTATTCCCACTTCTTTTTTGCCTGGGAAAATGAATATCATTCTCCCGGTAACTTGTGGTGGGGGTGGGGGTGGGAGGAGAGTCACTGGGGTCTCTGTGCATCATTCGGACTGGAGAGAAAACCTTCATCATCATTTCATTATAGTCAGTGATGCAGAAAGCCAGTCTGACATTGACACTGAGACCGCATTCTGCTGCTTTTAATGAACATAACATCCTCCCAGGCAGCCAGTTCGAGCAGAGGGGTTAGAATCGCCCACTCACTCACTCACTCACTCCCCAAATCCAAAACCTCCATCGCCGGGTCAGGGGACAACCAGCTAAACCATCAGCTTCCATCGTATTCCCAGCAGTAAATTCTAAAGCCAGCAATCCTGGCCACAGATGCTCAGTTTACATCATCAACAACCAATTCATTCTGGAAAATTCATTCAAAATATCAAGATAAAGGCAAAATACTGCGGATGCTGGAAATCGGAAACAAAAGCAAAAAATAGCTGGAAAGACTCAGCAGGTCTGACAGCTTCTGCAGAGAGGGAGACAGAGTTAACGTTTCGAGTCCGAATGACTCTTCAGAACATTCTGAAGAAGAGTCACACGGACTCGAAACGTTAACTCTGTCTCCCTCTCTGCAGAAGCTGTCAGACCTGCTGAGTCTTTCCAGCTATTTTCGTTTTCATCCAAAATATTGTTGTTTCTCTATTGTTAATCACAGTGGCATTAACTTCGGTCAGAAAGAGAGTTATGATAATGCATCCACCTCCTCCCCATATCCCTCAAACCCTACTCACCACTGAGGCACTGCTGCACTGTCGGAGGGTCATTATTGAGGGACTGCTGCACTGTCGGAGGGTCATTATTGAGGGAGTGCTGCACTGTCGGAGGGTCAGTACTGAGGGAGTGCTGCACTGTGGGAGGGTCAGTACTGAGGGAGCACCGCACTGTCGGAGGGTCATTATTGAAGGAGTGCTGCACTGTGGGAGGGTCATTATTGAGGGAGTGCTGCACTGTCGGAGGGTCATTATTGAGGGAGTGCTGCACTGTCAGAGGGTCATTACTGAGGGAGTGCTGCACTGTCGGAGGGTCATTATTGAGGGAGCGCTGCACTGTCGGAGGGTCATTATTGAGGGAGTGCTGCACTGTAAGAGGGTCATTATTGAGGGAGTACTGCACTGTCGGAGGGTCAGTACTGAGGGAGTGCTGCACTGTCAGAGGGTCAGTACTGAGGGAGTGCTGCACTGTCGGAGGGTCATTATTGAGGGAGTGCTGCACTGTCAGAGGATCAGTACTGAGGGAGTGCTGCACTGTCAGAGGGTCAGTACTGAGGGAGTGCTGCACTGTCGGAGGGTCAGTACTGAGGGAGTGCTGCACTGTCGGAGGGTCATTATTGAGGGAGTGCTGCACTGTCAGAGGGTCAGTACTGAGGGAGTGCCGCACTGTCAGAGGGTCATTATTGAGGGAGTGCTGCAGTGTCAGATGTGCCATTTTTGATGTTAGAAATTAAATCTGACCTGCCATGTTGGGTCAGTGTGAGGATTGTGCGTCACTATTTTGAGGGACAGCTGGACCGTTCTCCCTGCTGCTCCGGCCAGTATTTGTTCCTCAAGCAACATCAGTAGAAACTGATGGTCCTTTTAGTAACCCCAGGGTGTTTCATGGGATCTTGCTGTGTATAAAGTGGCTGCCACATTGCAGAACATGGCAAGAGTTGAGTGTGGTTGTTATGTTGTCATTTAATGAAGAATCTGAGAGTATCGTTACTTATTGTCTTAGTCCCTCCGGCTTCCACCTCCCCAACAATGGATTCACCAGTGATGTCTGCTCACTGTGAGGGTTTTACTGAGCTGAGTGATACCTGCTCACTGTGAGGGTTTTACTGAGCTCAGTGATACCTGCTCATTGTGAGGGTTATACTGAGCTCAGTAATACCTGCTCACTGTGAGGGTTTTACTGAGCTGAGTGATACCTGCTCACAATCAGTGTTTTACTGAACTCAGTGATACCTGCTCACTTTGAGGGTTTTACTGAGCTGAGTGAGACCTGCTCACTGTGATAGTTTTACTGAGCTCAGTGATTCCTGCTCACTGTGAGGGTTTTACTGAGCTGAATGATACCTGCTCACTGTGAGGGTTTTACTGAGCTGAGTGATACCTGGTCACTGTGAGGGTTTTACTGAGCTGAGTGATACCTGCTCACTGTGAGGGTTTTACTGAGCTGAGTGATACCTGCTCACTGTGAGGTTTTTACTGAGTTGAGTGATACCTGCTCACGGTGATGGTTTTACTGAGCTGAGTGATACCTGCTCACTGTGAGGGTTTTACTGAGCTCAGTGATACCTGCTCACAGTGAGGGTTTTACTGAACTCAGAGATACCGGCTCACTGTGAGGGTTTTACTGAGCTCAGAGATACCGGCTCACTGTGAGGGTTTTACTGAGCTGAGTGATGTCTGCTCACTATGAGTGTTTTACTGAGCTCAGAGATACCTGCTCACTGTGAGGGTTTTACTGAGCTCAGAGATACCGGCTCACTGTGAGGGTTTTACTGAGCTGAGTGATGTCTGCTCACTATGAGTGTTTTACTGAGCTCAGAGATACCTGCTCACTGTGAGGGTTTTACTGAGCTGAGTGATGTCTGCTCATGTGAGAGTTTTACTGGGCTCAGAGATACCTGCTCACTGTGAGTGTTTTACTGAGCTCAGAGATACCTGCTCACTGTGAGGGTTTTACTGAGCTGAGTGATTCCTGCTCACTGTGAGGGTTTTACTGAGCTCAGGGATACCTGCTCACTGTGAGGGTTTTACAGAGCTCAGTGATAAATGCTCACTGTGATAGTTTTACTGAGCTCAGTGATACCTGCTCACTGTGATAGTTTTACTGAGCTGTGTGATACCTGCTCACTGTGAGGGTTTTACTGAGCTGAGTGATACCTGCTCACAATCAGGGTTTTACTGAGCTCAGTGATTCCTGCTCACTGTGAGGGTTTTACTGAGCTCAGTGATACCTGCTCACTGTGAGGGTTTTGCTGAGCTGAGTGATACCTGCTCACTGTGAGGGTTTTACTGAGCTCAGTGATATCTGCTCACAGTGAGGGTTTTACTGAGCTCGGTGAAGTCTTCTCACTGAGAGGGTTTTACTGAGCTCAGTGAAGTCTGCTCACTGTGAAAGTTTTACTGTGCTCAGTGATACCTGCTCACTGTGAGGGTTTTACTGAGCTCAGTGATACCTGCTCACTCTTTGGGTTTTACTGACCTCAGTGATACCTGCTCACTATGAGGGTTTTACTGAGCTCAGTGTTCCCTGCTCACTGTGAGGGTTTTACTGAGCTGAGTGATACCTGCTCACTGAGAGGGTTTTACTGAGCTGAGTGATACCTGCTCACTGTGAGGTTTTTACTGAGCTGAATTATACCTGCTCACTGTGAGGTTTTTGCTGAGCGTGGTGATACCTTCTCACTGTGAGGGTTTTACTGAGGTGAGTGATACCTGCTCACTGTGAGGGTTTTACTGAGCTCATGAAACCTGCTCACTGTGAGGGTTTTACAGAGCTGAATGATACCTGCTCACTGTGAGGGTTTTACTGAGTTCAGTGATACCTGCTCACTGTGAGGTTTTTACTGAGCTGAGTGATACCTGCTCACTGTGAGGGTTTTACTCAGCTGAGTGCTGTCTGCTCACTGTGAGGGTTTTACTTAGCTCAGTGATACCTGCTCACTGTGACGGTATTGCTGAGCTCAGTGATACCTGCTCACTATCAGTGTTTTGCTGAACTCAGTGATACCTGCTCACTGTGAGGGTTTTACTGAGCTCAGTGATACCTGCTCACTGTGATAGTTTTATTGAGCTCAGTGATACCTGCTCACTGTGAGGGTTTCACTGAGCTGAGTGATACCTGCTCACTGTGAGGGTTTTACTGAGCTGAGTGATACCTGCTCACTGTGATGGTTTTACAGACCTCAGTGATACCTGCTCACTGTGAGGGTTTTACTGAGCTGAGTGATACCTGCTCACTTTGAGGGTTTTACTGAGCTGAGTGAAACCTGCTCATTGTGAGGGTTTTACTGAGCTGAGTGATACCTGCTCACTGTGAGGTTTTAACTGAGCTGAGTGATACCTGCTCACTGTGAGAGTTTTAAAAAGCTGAGTGATACCTGCTCACTGAGAGGGTTTTACTGAGCTCAGTGAAGTCTGCTCACTGTGAAAGTTTTACTGAGCTCAGTGTTCCCTGCTCACTGTGAGACTTTTACTGAGCTGAGTGATACCTGCTCACTGTGAGGGTTTTACTGAGCTGAGTGATACCTGCTCACTTTGAGGGTTTTACTGAGCTGAGTGAAACCTGCTCATTGTGAGGGTTTTACTGAGCTGAGTGATACCTGCTCACTGTGAGGTTTTAACTGAGCTGAGTGATACCTGCTCACTGTGAGAGTTTTAAAAAGCTGAGTGATACCTGCTCACTGAGAGGGTTTTACTGAGCTCAGTGATGTCTGCTCACTGTGAGGGTTTTACTGACCTCAGTGATACCTCCTCACTATGAGGGTTTTACTGAGCTCAGTGGTCCCTGCTCACTGTGAGACTTTTACTGAGCTGAGTGATACCTGCTCACTGAGAGGGTTTTACTGAGCTCAGTGATACCTGTTCACTGTGAGGGTTTTACTGAGCTCAGTGATGTCTGCTCACTGTGAGGGTTTTACTGACCTCAGTGATACCTCCTCACTATGAGGGTTTTACTGAGCTCAGTGGTCCCTGCTCACTGTGAGACTTTTACTGAGCTGAGTGATACCTGCTCACTGAGAGGGTTTTACTGACCTCAGTGATACCTGCTCACTGTGAGGGTTTTACTGAGCTGAGTGGTACCTGCTCACTGTGAGGGTTTTACTGAGCTCAGTGATACCTGCTCACTGTGAGGGTTTTACTGAGCTGAGTGGTACCTGCTCACTGTGAGGGTTTTACTGAGCTCAGTGATACCTTCTCACTGTGAGGGTTTTACTCAGCTGAGTGATACCTGCTCACTGTGAGGGTTTAATGAGCTCAGTGATACCTGCTCACTGTGAGGGTTTTACTGAGCTCATTGATAGCTGCTCACTGTGAAGGTTTTACTGAGCTGAGTGATAACTGCTCACTGTGAGGTTGTTACTGAGCTGAGTGATACCTGCTCACTGTGAGGGTTTTACTGAACTCGGTGAGAACAGCTCACTGTGAGGGCTTTACTGAGCTCAGTGATACCTGCTCACTGTGAGGGTTTTACTGAGCTGAGTGATAACTGCTCACTGTGAGGGTTTTACTGAGCTCAGTGATACCTGCTCACTGTGAGGGTTTTACTGAGCTGAGTGATACCTGCTCACTGTGAGGGTTTTACTGAGCTGAGTGATACCTGCTCACTGTGAGTGTTTAACTGAGCGGAGAGATAACTGCTCACTGTGAGTGCTTTACTGAGCTCAGTGAAACCTGCTCACAGTGAGGGTTTTACTGAGCTCAGTGATTCCTGCTCACTGAGAGGGTTTTACTGAGCTCAGTGATACCTGTTCACTATGAGGGTTTTACTGAGCTCAGTGATACCTGCTCACTGTGAGGGTTTTACTGAGCTGTGTGATACCTACTCATTGAGAGGGTTTTACTGAGCTCAGTGAAGTCAGCGCACTGTGAAAGTTTTACCGAGCTCAGTGAAACCTGCTCGCTATGAGGGTTTTACTGAGCTCAGTGATACCTGCTCACTGTGAGGGTTTTACTGAGCTGTGTGATACCTACTCATTGAGAGGGTTTTACTGAGCTCAGTGAAGTCAGCGCACTGTGAAAGTTTTACCGAGCTCAGTGAAACCTGCTCACTGTGAGGGTTTTACTGACCTCAGTCATACCTGTTCACTGTGAGGGTTTTACTGAGCTGAGTGATACCTGCTCACTGTGAGGGTTTTACTGAGCTCAGTGATACCTGCTCACTGTGAGGGTTTTACTGAGCTCAGGGATACCTGCTCACTGTGATAGTTTTACTGAGCTCAGTGATACCTGCTCACTGTGATAGTTTTACTGAGCTCAGTGATACCTGCTCACTGTGATAGTTTTACTGAGCTGTGTGATACCTGCTCACAATCAGGGTTTTACTGAACTCAGTGATACCTGCTCACTTTGAGGGTTTTACTGAGCTGAGTGAGACCTGCTCACTGTGAGGGTTTTGCTGAGCTGAGTGATACCTGCTCACTGAGAGGGTTTTACTGAGCTCAGTGAAGTCTGCTCACTGTGAAAGTTTTACTGTGCTCAGTGATACCTGCTCACTGTGAGGGTTTTACTGACCTCAGTGATACCTGCTCACTGTGAGGGTTTTACTGAGCTCAGTGTTCCCTGCTCACTGTGAGGGTTTTACTGAGCTCAGTGATACCTGCTCTCTATGAGGGTTTTACTGAGCTCAGTGATACCTGCTCGCTATGAGGGTTTTACTGAGCTCAGTGATACCTGCTCACTGTGACGGTTGTACTGAGCTCAGTGATACCTGCTCACTGTGAGGGTTTTACTGAGCTCAGGGATTCCTGCTCACTGTGAGGGTTTTACAGAGCTCAGTGATACCTGCTCACTGTGATAGTTTTACTGAGCTGTGTGATAACTGCTCACTGTGAGGGTTTTACTGAGCTGTGTGATAACTGCTCACTGTGAGGGTTTTACTGAGCTGAGTGATACCTGCTCACTTTGAGGGTTTTACTGAGCTGAGTGAGACCTGCTCACTGTGATAGTTTTACTGAGCTCAGTGATTCCTGCTCACTGTGAGGGTTTTACTGAGCTCAGTGATACTTGCTCACTGTGAGGGTTTTACTGAGCTCAGTGATACCTGGTCACAGTGAGGGTTTTACTGAGCTCGGTGATGTCTTCTCACTGAGAGGGTTTTACTGAGCTCAGTGATACCTGGTCACAGTGAGGGTTTTACTGAGCTCGGTGATGTCTGCTCACTGTGAAAGTTTTACTGTGCTCAGTGATATCTGCTCACTCTTTGGGTTTTACTGACCTCAGTGATACCTGCTCACTATGAGTGTTTTACTGAGCTCAGTGTTCCCTGCTCACTGTGAGGGTTTTACTGAGCTGAGTGATACCTGCTCACTGAGAGGGTTTTACTGAGCTGAGTGATACCTGCTCACTGTGAGGTTTTTACTGAGCTGAGTAATACCTGCTCACTGTGAGGTTTTTGCTGAGCTTGGTGATACCTTCTCACTGTGAGGGTTTTACTGAGGTGAGTGATACCTGCTCACTGTGAGGGTTTTATTGAGCTCATGAAACCTGCTCACTGTGAGGGTTTTACAGAGCTGAATGATACCTGCTCACTGTGAGGGTTTTACTGAGTTCAGTGATACCTGCTCACTGTGAGGTTTTTACTGAGCTGAGTGATACCTGCTCACTGTGAGGGTTTTACTCAGCTGAGTGCTGTCTGCTCACTGTGAGGGTTTTACTTAGCTCAGTGATACCTGCTCACTGTGACGGTATTGCTGAGCTCAGTGATACCTGCTCACTGTGAGGGTTTTACTGAGCTCAGTGATACCTGCTCACTGTGACGGTATTGCTGAACTCAGTGATACCTGCTCACTGTGAGGGTTTTACTGAGCTCAGTGATACCTGCTCACTGTGATAGTTTTATTGAGCTCAGTGATACCTGCTCACTGTGAGGGTTTTACTGAGCTGAGTGATACCTGCTCACTGTGAGGGTTTTACTGAGCTGAGTGATACCTGCTCACTGTGATGGTTTTACACACCTCAGTGATACCTGCTCACTGTGAGGGTTTTACTGAGCTGAGTGATACCTGCTCACTTTGAGGGTTTTACTGAGCTGAGTGAAACCTGCTCATTGTGAGGGTTTTACTGAGCTGAGTGATACCTGCTCACTGTGAGGTTTTAACTGAGCTGAGTGATACCTGCTCACTGTGAGAGTTTTAAAAAGCTGAGTGATACCTGCTCACTGAGAGGGTTTTACTGAGCTCAGTGAAGTCTGCTCACTGTGAAAGTTTTACTGAGCTCAGTGATACCTGTTCGCTATGAGGGTTTTACTGAGCTCAGTGATACCTGTTCACTGTGAGGGTTTTACTGAGCTCAGTGATGTCTGCTCACTGTGAGGGTTTTACTGACCTCAGTGATACCTCCTCACTATGAGGGTTTTACTGAGCTCAGTGTTCCCTGCTCACTGTGAGACTTTTACTGAGCTGAGTGATACCTGCTCACTGAGAGGGTTTTACTGACCTCAGTGATACCTGCTCACTGTGAGGGTTTTACTGAGCTGAGTGGTACCTGCTCACTGTGAGGGTTTTACTGAGCTCAGTGATACCTTCTCACTGTGAGGGTTTTACTCAGCTGAGTGATACATGCTCACTGTGAGGGTTTAATGAGCTCAGTGATACCTGCTCACTGTGAGGGTTTTACTGAGCTCATTGATAGCTGCTCACTGTGAGGGTTTTACTGAGCTGAGTGATAACTGCTCACTGTGAGGTTGTTACTGAGCTGAGTGATACCTGCTCACTGTGAGGGTTTTACTGAACTCGGTGAGAACAGCTCACTGTGAGGGCTTTACTGAGCTCAGTGATACCTGCTCACTGTGAGGGTTTTACTGAGCTGAGTGATAACTGCTCACTGTGAGGGTTTTACTGAGCTCAGTGATACCTGCTCACTGTGAGGGTTTTACTGAGCTGAGTTATACCTGCTCACTGTGAGGGTTTTACTGAGCTCAGTGATACCTGCTCACTGTGATAGTTTTATTGAGCTCAGTGATACCTGCTCACTGTGAGGGTTTCACTGAGCTGAGTGATACCTGCTCACTGTGAGGGTTTTACTGAGCTGAGTGATACCTGCTCACTGTGATGGTTTTACACACCTCAGTGATACCTGCTCACTGTGAGGGTTTTACTGAGCTGAGTGATACCTGCTCACTTTGAGGGTTTTACTGAGCTGAGTGAAACCTGCTCATTGTGAGGGTTTTACTGAGCTGAGTGATACCTGCTCACTGTGAGGTTTTAACTGAGCTGAGTGATACCTGCTCACTGTGAGAGTTTTAAAAAGCTGAGTGATACCTGCTCACTGTGAGAGTTTTCCTGAGCTCAGAGATACCTGCTCACTGTGAGTGTTTTACTCAGCTGAGTGATACCTGCTCACTGTGAGGGTTGGACTCAGCTGAGTGATACCTGCTCACTGTGAGTGTTTTACTCAGCTGAGTGATACCTGCTCACTGTGAGGGTTGGACTCAGCTGAGTGATATCTGCTCACTGTGAGGGTTTTACTGAGCTTAATGATACCTGCTCACTGTGAGGGTTTTACTGAACTCAGTGTTACCTGCTCACTGTGAGGGTTTTACTGAGCTGAGTGATACCTGCTCACTGAGAGGGTTTTACTGAGCTCAGTGATACCTGCTCACTGTGAGGGTTTTACTGAACTCAGTGATACCTGCTCACTGTGAGGGTTTTACTGAGCTGAGTGATACCTGCTCACTGTGAGGGTTTTACTGAACTCAGTGATACCTGCTCACTGTGAGGGTTTTACTGAGCTCAGTGATACCTGCTCACTCTGAGAGTTTTACTGAGCTCAGAGATACCTGCTCACTATGAGTGTTTTACTGAGCTCATAGATACCTGCTCACTGTGAGGCTTTTACTGAGCTGAGTGATGCCTGCTCACTGTGAGGGTTTTACTGAGCTCAGTGATACCTGCTCACTGTGAGAGTTTTACTGAGCTCAGAGATACCTGCTCACTGTGAGTGTTATACTGAGCTCAGTGATACCAGCACACTGTGAGTGTTTTACTGAGCTCAGAGATACCTGCTCACTGTGAGGGTTTTACTGAGCTCCTATATACCTGCTCACTGTGAGGGTTTTACTGAGCTCAGTGATACCTGCTCACTTTGAGTGTTTTACTGAGCTCAGTGAAGTCTGCTATCTGTGAAAGTTTTACTGAGCTCAGTGATACCTGCTCGCTATGAGGGTTTTACTGAGCTCAGTGATACCTGCTCACTGTGAGGGTTTTACTGAGTTCAGTGATATCTGCTCACTGTGAGGGTTTTACTGACCTCAGTGATACCTGCTCACTGTGAGGATTTTACAGAGCTGAGTGATACCTGTTCACTGTGAGGGATTTACTGAGGTCAGTGATCCCTGCTCACTGTGAGGGTTTTACTGAGCTGAGTGATACCTGCTCTCTGTGAGGGTTTTACTGAGTTGAGTGATGTCTGCTCACTGTGAGGGTTTTACTCAGCTGAGTGCTGTCTGCTCACTGTGAGGGTTTTACTGAGCTCAGTCATACCTGCTCACTGTGACGTTATTGCTGAGCTCAGTGATACCTGCTCACTATTAGTGTTTTACTGAACTCAGTGATACCTGCTCACTGTGAGGGTTTTACTGAGCTGAGTGATACCTGCTCACTGTGAGGGTTTTACTGAGGTGAGTGATACCTGCTCACTGTGAGGGTTTTACTGAGCTGAGTGATACCTGCTCTCTGTGAGGGATTTACTGAGGTCAGTGATACCTGTTCACTATGAGGGTTTTACTGAGCTCAGTGATACCTGCTCACTGTGAGGGTTTTACTGAGCTGAGTGATACCTACTCATTGAGAGAGTTTTACTGAGCTCAGTGAAACCTGCTCACTGTGAGAGGTTTCCTGAGCTCAGAGATACCTGCTCACTGTGAGTGTTTTACTCAGCTGAGTGATACCTGCTCACTGTGAGGGTTGGACTCAGCTGAGTGATACCTGCTCACTGTGAGGGTTTTACTGAGCTCAGTGATACCTGCTCACTATCAGGGTTTTACTGAACTCAGTGATACCTGCTCACTTTGAGGGTTTTACTGAGCTGAGTGATACCTGCTCACTGTGATAGTTTTACTGAGCTCAGTGATACCTGCTCACTGTGAGGGTTTTTCTGAGCTGAGTGATACCTGCTCACTGTGAGGTTTTTACTGAGCTAAGTGATACCTGCTCAATGTGAGGGTTTTACTGAGCTGAGTGATACCTGCTCACTGTGAGGGTTTTACTGAGCTCGGTGATGTCTTCTCACTGAGAGGGTTTTCCTGAGCTCAGTGAAGTCTGCTCACTCTGAGGGTTTTACTGAGCTCAGTGTTCCCTGCTCACTGTGAGGGTTTTACTGAGCTGAGTGATACCTGCTCACTGAGAGGGTTTTGCTGAGCTGAGTGATACCTGCTCGCTGTGAGGGTTTTACTGAGCTGAGTTATACCTGCTCACTGTGAGTGTTTTGCTGAGCTAAATGATACCTTCTCACTGTGAGGGTTTTACTGAGGTGAGTGATACCTGCTCTCTGTGAGGGTTTTATTGAGCTCAGTGATACCTGCTCACTGTGAGCGTTTTACTGAGCTGAGTGATACCTCCTCACTGTGAGGGTTTTACTGAGCTCAGTGATACCTGCTCACTGTGAGGGTTTTACTGAGCTGAGTGATACCTGCTCACTGTGAGGGTTTTACTGAGCTGAGTGATACCTGCTCACTGTGAGTGTTTTACTGAGCGGAGAGATAACTGCTCACTGTGAGTGCTTTACTGAGCTCAGTGAAACCTGCTCACAGTGAGGGTTTTACTGAGCTCAGTGATACCTGCTCACTGAGAGGATTTTACTGAGCTCAGTGATACCTGTTCACTATGAGGGTATTACTGAGCTCAGTGATACCTGCTCACTGTGAGGGTTTTACTGAGCTGAGTGATACCTACTCATTGAGAGAGTTTTACTGAGCTCAGTGAAGTCAGCTCACTGTGTAAGTTTTACCGAGCTCAGTGAAACCTGCTCGCTATGAGGGTTTTACTGAGCTCAGTGATACCTGCTCACTGTGAGGGTTTTACTGACCTCAGTCTTACCTGCTCACTGAGAGGGTTTTACTGAGCTGAGTGATACCTGCTCACTGTGAGGGTTTTACTGAGCTGAGTTATACCTGCTCACTGTGAGTGTTTTGCTGAGCTAAATGATACCTTCTCACTGTGAGGGTTTTACTGAGGTGAGTGATACCTGCTCTCTGTGAGGGTTTTATTGAGCTCAGTGATACCTGCTCACTGTGAGCGTTTTACAGAGCTGAGTGATACCTCCTCACTGTGAGGGTTTTACTGAGCTGAGTGATACCTGCTCACTGTGAGGGTTTTACTGAGCTGAGTGATACCTGCTCACTGTGAGTGTTTTACTGAGCGGAGAGATAACTGCTCACTCTGAGTGCTTTACTGAGCTCAGTGAAACCTGCTCACAGTGAGGGTTTTACTGAGCTCAGTGATACCTGCTCACTGAGAGGATTTTACTGAGCTCAGTGATACCTGTTCACTATGAGGGTATTACTGAGCTCAGTGATACCTGCTCACTGTGAGGGTTTTACTGAGCTGAGTGATACCTACTCATTGAGAGAGTTTTACTGAGCTCAGTGAAGTCAGCTCACTGTGTAAGTTTTACCGAGCTCAGTGAAACCTGCTCGCTATGAGGGTTTTACTGAGCTCAGTGATACCTGCCCACTGTGAGGGTTTTACTGAGCTCAGTGATGTCTGCTCACTGTGAGGGTTTTACTGACCTCAGTCATACCTGCTCACTGTGAGGGTTTTACTGACCTCAGTCATACCTGCTCACTGTGAGGGTTTTACTGAGCTGAGTGATACCTGCTCACTGTGAGGGTTTTACTGAGCTCAGAGATACCTGCTCACTGTGAGGGTTTTACTGAGCTCAGTGATACCTGCTCACTGTGAGTGTTTTACTCAGCTGAGTGATATCTGCTCACTGTGAGGGTTTTACTGAGCTGAGTGAAACCTGCTCACTGTGAGGGTTTTACTGAGCTCAGAGATACCTGCTCACTGTGAGGCTTTTACTGAGCTGAGTGATGTCTGCTCACTGTGAGAGTTTTACTGAGCTCATAGATACCTGCTCTCTGTGAGTTTTATACTGAGCTCAGTGATACCAGCACACTGTGAGTGTTTTACTGAGCTCAGAGATACCTGCTCACTGTGAGGGTTTTACTGAGCTGAGTGATACCTACTCACTGAGAGGGTTTTACTGAGCTCAGTGAAGTCTGCTCACTGTGAAAGTTTTACCGAGCTCAGTGAAACCTGCTCGCTATGAGGGTTTTACTGAGCTCATTGATACCTGCTCACTGTGAGGGTTTTACTGAGCTGAGTGATGTCTGCTCACTGTGAGGGTTTTACTGACCTCAGTCATACCTGCTCACTGTGAGGGTTTTACTTAGCTGAGTGATACCTGCTCACTGTGAGGGTTTTACTGAGCTGAGTGATACCTGCTCACTGTGAGGGTTTTACTGAGCTGAGTGATACCTGCTCACTGTGAGTGTTTTACTGAGCGGAGAGATAACTGCTCACTCTGAGTGCTTTACTGAGCTCAGTGAAACCTGCTCACAGTGAGGGTTTTACTGAGCTCAGTGATACCTGCTCACTGAGAGGATTTTACTGAGCTCAGTGATACCTGTTCACTATGAGGGTATTACTGAGCTCAGTGATACCTGCTCACTGTGAGGGTTTTACTGAGCTGAGTGATACCTACTCATTGAGAGAGTTTTACTGAGCTCAGTGAAGTCAGCTCACTGTGTAAGTTTTACCGAGCTCAGTGATACCTGCCCACTGTGAGGGTTTTACTGAGCTGAGTGATACCTGCTCACTGTGAGGGTTTTACTGAGCTGAGTGATACCTGCTCACTGTGAGGGTTTTACTGACCTCAGTCATACCTGCTCACTGTGAGGGTTTTACTGAGCTGAGTGATACCTGCTCACTGTGAGGGTTTTACTGAACTCAGTGATACCTGCTCACTGTGAGGGTTTTACTGAGCTCAGTGATACCTGCTCTCCATGAGGGTTTTACTGAGCTCAGTGA
The DNA here is from genome assembly GCF_964194155.1 of Cetorhinus maximus. Lineage (NCBI taxonomy): Eukaryota > Metazoa > Chordata > Chondrichthyes > Lamniformes > Cetorhinidae > Cetorhinus > Cetorhinus maximus. Next base: position 177,389,167 of record NC_135882.1, on the reverse strand, counting down.
TACCTGCTCACTGTGAGGGTTTTACTGAGCTGAGTGATAACTGCTCACTGTGAGGGTTGGACTCAGCTGAGTGATACCTGCTCACTGTGAGTGTTTTACTCAGCTGAGTGATATCTGCTCACTGTGAGGGTCTTACTGAGCTGAGTGAAACCTGCTCACTCTGAGGGTTTTACTGAGCTTAATGATACCTGCTCACTGTGAGGGTTTTACTGAACTCAGTGATACCTGCTCACTGTGAGGGTTTTACTGAGCTCAGTGATACCTGCTCACTGTGAGAGTTTTACTGAGCTCAGAGATACCTGCTCACTATGAGTGTTTTACAGAGCTCAGAGATACCTGCTCACTGTGAGGCTTTTACTGAGCTGAGTGATGTCTGCTCACTGTGAGAGTTTTACTGAGCTCATAGATACCTGCTCTCTGTGAGTTTTATACTGAGCTCAGTGATACCAGCACACTGTGAGTGTTTTACTGAGCTCAGAGATACCTGCTCACTGTGAGGGTTTTACTGAGCTGAGTGATACCTACTCACTGTGAGGGTTTTACCGAGCTCAGTGAAACCTGCTCGCTATGAGGGTTTTACTGAGCTCATTGATACCTGCTCACTGTGAGGGTTTTACTTAGCTGAGTGATACCTGCTCACTGTGAGGGTTTTACTGAGCTGAGTGATACCTGCTCACTGTGAGGGTTTTACTGAGCTGAGTGATACCTGCTCACTGTGAGTGTTTTACTGAGCGGAGAGATAACTGCTCACTGTGAGTGCTTTACTGAGCTCAGTGAAACCTGCTCACAGTGAGGGTTTTACTGAGCTCAGTGATACCTGCTCACTGAGAGGATTTTACTGAGCTCAGTGATACCTGTTCACTATGAGGGTATTACTGAGCTCAGTGATACCTGCTCACTGTGAGGGTTTTACTGAGCTGAGTGATACCTACTCATTGAGAGAGTTTTACTGAGCTCAGTGAAGTCAGCTCACTGTGTAAGTTTTACCGAGCTCAGTGAAACCTGCTCGCTATGAGGGTTTTACTGAGCTCAGTGATACCTGCTCACTGTGAGGGTTTTACTGACCTCAGTCTTACCTGCTCACTGAGAGGGTTTTACTGAGCTGAGTGATACCTGCTCACTGTGAGGGTTTTACTGAGCTGAGTAATACCTGCTCACTGTGAGTGTTTTGCTGAGCTAAATGATACCTTCTCACTGTGAGGGTTTTACTGAGGTGAGTGATACCTGCTCTCTGTGAGGGTTTTATTGAGCTCAGTGATACCTGCTCACTGTGAGCGTTTTACAGAGCTGAGTGATACCTCCTCACTGTGAGGGTTTTACTGAGCTGAGTGATACCTGCTCACTGTGAGGGTTTTACTGAGCTGAGTGATACCTGCTCACTGTGAGTGTTTTACTGAGCGGAGAGATAACTGCTCACTCTGAGTGCTTTACTGAGCTCAGTGAAACCTGCTCACAGTGAGGGTTTTACTGAGCTCAGTGATACCTGCTCACTGAGAGGATTTTACTGAGCTCAGTGATACCTGTTCACTATGAGGGTATTACTGAGCTCAGTGATACCTGCTCACTGTGAGGGTTTTACTGAGCTGAGTGATACCTACTCATTGAGAGAGTTTTACTGAGCTCAGTGAAGTCAGCTCACTGTGTAAGTTTTACCGAGCTCAGTGAAACCTGCTCGCTATGAGGGTTTTACTGAGCTCAGTGATACCTGCCCACTGTGAGGGTTTTACTGAGCTGAGTGATGTCTGCTCACTGTGAGGGTTTTACTGACCTCAGTCATACCTGCTCACTGTGAGGGTTTTACTGACCTCAGTCATACCTGCTCACTGTGAGGGTTTTACTGAGCTGAGTGATACCTGCTCACTGTGAGGGTTTTACTGAGCTCAGTGATACCTGCTCTCCATGAGGGTTTTACTGAGCTCAGTGATACCTGCTCACTGTGAGGGTTTTACTGAGCTCAGTGATACCTGCTCACTGTGAGGGTTTTACTGAGCTCAGTGATACCTGCTCTCCATGAGGGTTTTACTGAGCTCAGTGATACCTGCTCACTGTGAGGGTTTTACTGAGCTGAGTGATAACTGCTCACTGTGAGGGTTTTACTGAGCTGAGTGATACCTGCTCACTGTGAGGGTTTTACTGAGCTCAGAGATACCTGCTCACTGTGAGGGTTTTACTGAGCTCAGAGATACCTGCTCACTGTGAGTGGTTTACTCAGCTGAGTGATACCTGCTCACTGTGAGGGTTGGACTCAGCTGAGTGATACCTGCTCACTGTGAGTGTTTTACTCAGCTGAGTGATATCTGCTCACTGTGAGGGTTTTACTGAGCTGAGTGAAACCTGCTCACTGTGAGGGTTTTACTGAGCTCAGAGATACCTGCTCACTATGAGTGTTTTACAGAGCTCAGAGATACCTGCTCACTGTGAGGCTTTTACTGAGCTGAGTGATGTCTGCTCACTGTGAGAGTTTTACTGAGCTCATAGATACCTGCTCTCTGTGAGTTTTATACTGAGCTCAGTGATACCAGCACACTGTGAGTGTTTTACTGAGCTCAGAGATACCTGCTCACTGTGAGGGTTTTACTGAGCTGAGTGATACCTACTCACTGAGAGGGTTTTACTGAGCTCAGTGAAGTCTGCTCACTGTGAAAGTTTTACCGAGCTCAGTGAAACCTGCTCGCTATGAGGGTTTTACTGAGCTCATTGATACCTGCTCACTGTGAGGGTTTTACTGAGCTGAGTGATGTCTGCTCACTGTGAGGGTTTTACTGACCTCAGTCATACCTGCTCACTGTGAGGGTTTTACTTAGCTGAGTGATACCTGCTCACTGTGAGGGTTTTACTGAGCTGAGTGATACCTGCTCACTGTGAGGGTTTTACTGAGCTGAGTGATACCTGCTCACTGTGAGTGTTTTACTGAGCGGAGAGATAACTGCTCACTCTGAGTGCTTTACTGAGCTCAGTGAAACCTGCTCACAGTGAGGGTTTTACTGAGCTCAGTGATACCTGCTCACTGAGAGGATTTTACTGAGCTCAGTGATACCTGTTCACTATGAGGGTATTACTGAGCTCAGTGATACCTGCTCACTGTGAGGGTTTTACTGAGCTGAGTGATACCTACTCATTGAGAGAGTTTTACTGAGCTCAGTGAAGTCAGCTCACTGTGTAAGTTTTACCGAGCTCAGTGATACCTGCCCACTGTGAGGGTTTTACTGAGCTGAGTGATACCTGCTCACTGTGAGGGTTTTACTGAGCTGAGTGATACCTGCTCACTGTGAGGGTTTTACTGACCTCAGTCATACCTGCTCACTGTGAGGGTTTTACTGAGCTGAGTGATACCTGCTCACTGTGAGGGTTTTACTGAACTCAGTGATACCTGCTCACTGTGAGGGTTTTACTGAGCTCAGTGATACCTGCTCTCCATGAGGGTTTTACTGAGCTCAGTGATACCTGCTCACTGTGAGGGTTTTACTGAGCTGAGTGATAACTGCTCACTGTGAGGGTTGGACTCAGCTGAGTGATACCTGCTCACTGTGAGTGTTTTACTCAGCTGAGTGATATCTGCTCACTGTGAGGGTCTTACTGAGCTGAGTGAAACCTGCTCACTCTGAGGGTTTTACTGAGCTTAATGATACCTGCTCAATGTGAGGGTTTTACTGAGCTCAGTGATGTCTGCTCACTGTGAGGGTTTTACTGAACTCAGTGATACCTGCTCACTGTGAGGGTTTTACTGAGCTCAGTGATACCTGCTCACTGTGAGAGTTTTACTGAGCTCAGAGATACCTGCTCACTATGAGTGTTTTACAGAGCTCAGAGATACCTGCTCACTGTGAGGCTTTTACTGAGCTCAGAGATACCTGCTCTCTGTGAGTTTTATACTGAGCTCAGTGATACCAGCACACTGTGAGTGTTTTACTGAGCTCAGAGATACCTGCTCACTGTGAGGGTTTTACTGAGCTGAGTGATGTCTGCTCACTGTGAGAGTTTTACTGAGCTCATAGATACCTGCTCTCTGTGAGTTTTATACTGAGCTCAGTGATACCAGCACACTGTGAGTGTTTTACTGAGCTCAGAGATACCTGCTCACTGTGAGGGTTTTACTGAGCTGAGTGATACCTACTCACTGTGAGGGTTTTACCGAGCTCAGTGAAACCTGCTCGCTATGAGGGTTTTACTGAGCTCATTGATACCTGCTCACTGTGAGGGTTTTACTTAGCTGAGTGATACCTGCTCACTGTGAGGGTTTTACTGAGCTGAGTGATACCTGCTCACTGTGAGGGTTTTACTGAGCTGAGTGATACCTGCTCACTGTGAGGGTTTTACTGAGCTCAGTGATACCTGCTCACTGTGAGGGTTTTACTGAGCTGAGTGATACCTGCTCGCTATGAGGGTTTTACTGAGCTCAGTGATACCTGCTCACTGTGAGGGTTTTACTGAGCTCAGTGAAGTCTGCTCACTGTGAAAATTTTACTGAGTTCAGTGATACCTGCTCACTGCGAGGGTTTTACTGAGCTGAGTGAAACCTTCTCACTGTGACGGTTTTACTGAGCTGAGTGATACCTGCTCACTATGAGGGTTTTACTGAGCTGAGTTATACTTGCTCACTGTGAGGGTTTTACAGAGCTGAGTTATACCTGCTCACTGTGAGGGTTTTATAGAGCTCAGTGATACCTTCTCACTGTGGGGGTTTTACTGAGCTAAGTGATACCTGCTCACTGTGAGGGATTTACTGAGCTCAGTGATACCTGCTCACTGTGAGAGTGTTACTGAGCTCAGTGATACCTTCTCACTGTGGGGGTTTTACTGAGCTAAGTGATACCTGCTCACTGTGAGGGTTTTACTGAGCTCAGTGATACCTGCTCACTGTGAGGCTTTTATTGAGCTCAGTGATATCTGCTCACTGTGAAGGTTCTACTGAGCTGAGTGATGTCTGCTCACTGTGAGGGTTTCACTGAGCAGAGTGATACCTGCTCACTGTGAGGGTTTTACTGAGTTGAGTGATGTCTGCTCACTGTGAGCGTTTTACTGAGCTCAGTGATACTTGCTCACTGTGATAGTTTTGCTGATCTCAGTGATACCTGCTCGCTATGAGGGTTTTACTGAGCTGAGTGATACCTGCTCACTGTGAGTGTTTTACTGAGCTGAGTGATACCTGCTCACTGTGAGGGTTTTACTGACCTCAGTGATACCTGCTCACTGTGAGGATTTTACAGAGCTGAGTGATACCTGCTCACTGTGAGGGTTTTACTGAGCTGAGTGATACCTGCTCACTGTGAGGGTTTTATTGAGCTCAGTGATACCTGCTCACTGTTACGGGTCTACTGATCTGAGTGATTTCTGCTCACTTTGAGGGTTTTACTGAGCTCAGTGATCCCTGCTCACTGTGAGCGTTTTACTGAGCTGAGTGATACCTGCTCACTGTGAGGGTTTCACTGAGCTCAGTGATATCTGCTCACTGTGACGGTTCTACTGAGCTGAGTGATGTCTGCTCACTGTGAGGGTTTTACTGAGCTGAGTGATACCTGCTCTCTGTGAGGGTTTTACTGAGTTGAGTGATGTTTGCTCACTGTGAGGGTTTTACTCAGCTGAGTGCTGTCTGCTCACTGTGAGGGTTTAACTGAGCTCAGTCATACCTGCTCACTTTGACGTTATTGCTGAGCTCAGTGATACCTGCTCACTATTAGTGTTTTACTGAACTCAGTGATACCTGCTCACTGTGAGGGTTTTACTGAGCTCAGTGATACCTGCTCACTTTGATAGTTTTATTGAGCTCAGTGATACCTGCTCACTGTGAGGGTTTCACTGAGCTGTGTGATACCTGCTCACTGTGAGGGTTTTACTGAGCTGAGTGATACCAGCTCACTGTGATGGTTTTACTCACCTCAGTGATACCTGCTCACTGTGAGGATTTTACTGAGCTGAGTGATACCTGCTCACTGTGAGGGTTTTACTGAGCTGAGTGAAACCTGCTCACTGTGAGGGTTTTACTGAGCGGAGTGATACCTGCTCACTGTGAGGTTTTAACTGAGCAGACTGATACCGGCTCACTGTGAGAGTTTTACTGAGCTGAGTGATACCTGCTCACTGTGAGGGTTTTACTGAGCTCAGAGATACCTGCTCACTGTGAGGGTTTTACTGAGCTCAGAGATACCTGCTCACTGTGAGTGGTTTACTCAGCTGAGTGATATCTGCTCACTGTGAGGGTTTTACTGAGCTGAGTGAAACCTGCTCACTCTGAGGGTTTTACTGAGCTTAATGATACCTGCTCAATGTGAGGGTTTTACTGAGCTGAGTGATACCTGCTCACTGAGAGGGTTTTACTGAGCTCAGTGATACCTGCTCACTGTGAGGGTTTTACTGAACTCAGTGATACCTGCTCACTGTGAGGGTTTTACTGAGCTGAGTGATACCTGCTCACTGTGAGGGTTTTACTGAGCTCAGTGATACCTGCTCACTGTGAGAGTTTTACTGAGCTCAGAGATACCTGCTCACTATGAGTGTTTTACAGAGCTCAGAGATACCTGCTCACTGTGAGGCTTTTACTGAGCTGAGTGATGTCTGCTCACTGTGAGAGTTTTACTGAGCTCATAGATACCTGCTCTCTGTGAGTTTTATACTGAGCTCAGTGATACCAGCACACTGTGAGTGTTTTACTGAGCTCAGAGATACCTGCTCACTGTGAGGGTTTTACTGAGCTGAGTGATACCTACTCACTGAGAGGGTTTTACTGAGCTCAGTGAAGTCTGCTCACTGTGAAAGTTTTACCGAGCTCAGTGAAACCTGCTCGCTATGAGGGTTTTACTGAGCTCATTGATACCTGCTCACTGTGAGGGTTTTACTGAGCTGAGTGATGTCTGCTCACTGTGAGGGTTTTACTGACCTCAGTCATACCTGCTCACTGTGAGGGTTTTACTTAGCTGAGTGATACCTGCTCACTGTGAGGGTTTTACTGAGCTGAGTGATACCTGCTCACTGTGAGTGTTTTACTGAGCGGAGAGATAACTGCTCACTCTGAGTGCTTTACTGAGCTCAGTGAAACCTGCTCACAGTGAGGATTTTACTGAGCTCAGTGATACCTGTTCACTATGAGGGTATTACCGAGCTCAGTGATACCTGCCCACTGTGAGGGTTTTACTGAGCTCAGTGATACCTGCTCACTGTGAGGGTTTTACTGACCTCAGTCATACCTGCTCACTGTGAGGGTTTTACTGACCTCAGTCATACCTGCTCACTGTGAGGGTTTTACTGAGCTGAGTGATACCTGCTCACTGTGAGGGTTTTACTGAGCTCAGTGATACCTGCTCTCCATGAGGGTTTTACTGAGCTCAGTGATACCTGCTCACTGTGAGGGTTTTACTGAGCTGAGTGATAACTGCTCACTGTGAGGGTTGGACTCAGCTGAGTGATACCTGCTCACTGTGAGGGTTTTACTCAGCTGAGTGATATCTGCTCACTGTGAGGGTTTTACTGAGCTGAGTGATACCTGCTCACTGTGAGTGTTTTACTGAGCTCAGAGATACCTGCTCACTGTGAGGCTTTTACTGAGCTGAGTGATGTCTGCTCACTGTGAGAGTTTTACTGAGCTCATAGATACCTGCTCTCTGTGAGTTTTATACTGAGCTCAGTGATACCAGCACACTGTGAGGGTTTTACTGAGTTCAGTGAAGTCTGCTCACTGTCAAAGTTTTACTGAGTTCAGTGATACCTGCTCACTGCGAGGGTTTTACTGAGCTGAGTGATACCTGCTCACTGTGAGGGTTTTACTGAGCTGAGTGATACCTGCTCACTATGAGGGTTTTACTGAGCTGAGTGAAACCTTCTCACTGTGACGGTTTTACTGAGCTGAGTGATACCTGCTCACTATGAGGGTTTTACTGAGCTGAGTTATACTTGCTCACTGTGAGGGTTTTACAGAGCTGAGTTATACCTGCTCACTGTGAGGGTTTTATAGAGCTCAGTGATACCTTCTCACTGTGGGGGTTTTACTGAGCTAAGTGATACCTGCTCACTGTGAGGGATTTACTGAGCTCAGTGATACCTGCTCACTGTGAGAGTGTTACTGAGCTCAGTGATACCTTCTCACTGTGGGGGTTTTACTGAGCTAAGTGATACCTGCTCACTGTGAGGGTTTCACTGAGCAGAGTGATACCTGCTCACTGTGAGGGTTTTACTGAGTTGAGTGATGTCTGCTCACTGTGAGCGTTTTACTGAGCTCAGTGATACTTGCTCACTGTGATAGTTTTGCTGATCTCAGTGATACCTGCTCGCTATGAGGGTTTTACTGAGCTGAGTGATACCTGCTCACTGTGAGTGTTTTACTGAGCTGAGTGATACCTGCTCACTGTGAGGGTTTTACTGACCTCAGTGATACCTGCTCACTGTGAGGATTTTACAGAGCTGAGTGATACCTGCTCACTGTGAGGGTTTTACTGAGCTGAGTGATACCTGCTCACTGTGAGGGTTTTATTGAGCTCAGTGATACCTGCTCACTGTTACTGGTCTACTGATCTGAGTGATTTCTGCTCACTTTGAGGGTTTTACTGAGCTCAGTGATCCCTGCTCACTGTGAGCGTTTTACTGAGCTGAGTGATACCTGCTCACTGTGACGGTTCTACTGAGCTGAGTGATGTCTGCTCACTGTGAGGGTTTTACTGAGCTGAGTGATACCTGCTCTCTGTGAGGGTTTTACTGAGTTGAGTGATGTTTGCTCACTGTGAGGGTTTTACTCAGCTGAGTGCTGTCTGCTCACTGTGAGGGTTTAACTGAGCTCAGTCATACCTGCTCACTTTGACGTTATTGCTGAGCTCAGTGATACCTGCTCACTGTGAGTGTTTTACTGAGCTCAGTGATACCTGCTCACTGTGAGGGTTTTACTGAGCTCAGTGATACCTGCTCACTTTGATAGTTTTATTGAGCTCAGTGATACCTGCTCACTGTGAGGGTTTCACTGAGCTGAGTGATACCTGCTCACTGTGAGGGTTTCACTGAGCTGTGTGATACCTGCTCACTGTGAGGGTTTTACTGAGCTGAGTGATACCAGCTCACTGTGATGGTTTTACTCACCTCAGTGATACCTGCTCACTGTGAGGATTTTACTGAGCTGAGTGATACCTGCTCACTGTGAGGGTTTTACTGAGCTGAGTGAAACCTGCTCACTGTGAGGGTTTTACTGAGCGGAGTGATACCTGCTCACTGTGAGGTTTTAACTGAGCAGACTGATACCGGCTCACTGTGAGAGTTTTACTGAGCTGAGTGATACCTGCTCACTGTGAGGGTTTTACTGTGCTCAGTGATACCTGCTCACTGTGAGGGTTTTACTGAGCTCAGTGATACCTGCTCACTGTGAGGGTTTTACTGAGCTCAGTGATACCTGCTCTCTATGAGTGTTTTACTGAGCTCAGTGATACCTGCTCACTGTGAGGGTTTTACTGAGCTGAGTGATACCTGCTCACTGTGAGGGTTTTACTGAGTTCAGTGAAGTCTGCTCACTGTGAAAGTTTTATTGAGCTCAGCGATACCTGTTCACTGTGAGGGTTTTACTGAGCTCAGTGATGTCTGCTCACTGTGAGGGTTTTACTGACTTCAGTGATACCTCCTCACTTTGAGGGTTTTACTGAGCTCAGTGTTCCCTGCTCACTGTGAGACTTTTACTGAGCTGAGTTATACCTGCTCACTGAGAGGGTTTTACTGAGCTGAGTGATACCTGCTGACTGTGAGGGTTTTACTGAGCTGAGTGATACCTGCTCACTGTGAGGGTTTTACTGAGCTCAGTGATACCTTCTCACTTTGAGGGTTTTAATCAGCTGAGTGGTACATGCTCACTGTGAGGGTTTTACTGAGCTCAGAGATACCTGCTCACTGTGAGGATTTTACTGAGCTCATTGATAGCTGCTCACTGTGAGGGTTTTACTGAGCTGAGTGATACCTGCTCACTGTGAGGTTGTTACTGAGCTGAGTGATACCTGCTCACTGTGAGGCTTTTACTGCACTCGGTGAGAACAGCTGACTGTGAGTGCTTTACTGAGCTCGGTGATACCTGCTCACTGTGAGGGTTTTACTGAGCTGAGTGTTAACTGCTCACTGTGAGGGTTTTACTGAGCTGAGTGATACCTGCTCACTGTGAGGGTTTTACTGAGCTGAGTGATACCTGCTCACTGTGAGGGTTTTACTGAGCTGAGTGATACCTGCTCACTGTGAGTGTTTTACTGAGCTGAGTGATAACTGCTCACTGTGAGTGTTTTACTGAGCTCAGTGAAACCTGCTCTCAGTGAGGGATTTACTGAACTCAGTGATACCTGTTCACTGAGAGGGTTTTACTGAGCTCAGTGATACCTGTTCACTATGAGGGTTTTACTGAGCTCAGAGATACCTGCTCACTGTGAGAGTTTTACTGATCTGAGTGATACCTACTCACTGAGAGGGTTTTACTGAGCTCAGTGAAGTCTGCTCACTGTGAAAGTTTTACCGAGCTCAGTGAAACCTGCTCGCTATGAGGGTTTTACTGAGCTCATTGATACATGCTCACTGTGAGGGTTTTACTGAGCTGAGTGATGTCTGCTCACTGTGAGGGTTTTACTGACCTCAGTCATACCTGCTCACTGTGAGGGTTTTACTTAGCTGAGTGATACCTGCTCACTGTGAGGGTTTTACTGAGCTGAGTGATACCTGCTCACTGTGAGGGTTTTACTGAGCTGAGTGATACCTGCTCACTGTGAGGGTTTTACTGAGCTGAGTGATACCTGCTCACTGTGAGGGTTTTACTGAGCTCAGTGATACCTGCTCACTGTGAGGGTTTTACTGAGCTCAGTGATACCTGCTCTCTATGAGGGTTTTACTGAGCTCAGTGATACCTGCTCACTGTGAGGGTTTTACTGAGCTGAGTGATATCTGCTCACTGAGAGGGTTTTACTGAGTTCAGTGATATCTGCTCACTGTGAGGGTTTTACTGAGCTCAGTGATACCTGCTCACTTGGAGGGTTTTACTGAGCTGAGTGATACCTTCTCACTGTGACGGTTTTACTGAGCTGAGTGATACCTGCTCACTATGAGGGTTTTACTGAGCTGAGTTATACTTGCTCACTATGAGGGTTTTACAGAGCTGAGTTATACCTGCTCACTGTGAGGGTTTTATAGAGCTCAGTGATACCTTCTCACTGTGGGGGTTTTACTGAGCTAAGTGATACCTGCTCACTGTGAGGGATTTACTGAGCTCAGTGATACCTGCTCACTGAGAGGTTTTTACTTAGCTCAGTGATACCTGTTCACTATGAGGGTTTTACTGAGCTCAGTGATACCTGCTCACTGTGAGACTTTTACTGATCTGAGTGATACCTACTCACTGAGAGGGTTTTACTGAGCTCAGTGAAGTCTGCTCACTGTGAAAGTTTTACCGAGCTCAGTAAAACCTGCTCGCTATGATGGTTTTACTGAGCTCAGTGATACCTGCTCACTGTGAGGGTTTTACTGAGCTGAGTGATACCTGCTCACTGTGAGGGTTTTACTGACCTCAGTCATACCTGCTCACTGTGAGGGTTTTACTGAGCTCAGTTATACCTGCTCACTGTGAGGGTTTTACTGAGCTCAGTGATACCTGCTCACTGTGAGGGTTTTACTGAGCTCAGTGATACCTGCTCACTGTGAAGGTTTTACTGAGCTCAGTGATACCTGCTCTCTATGAGTGTTTTACTGAGCTCAGTGATACCTGCTCACTGTGAAAGTTTTATTGAGCTCAGTGATACCTGCTCACTGCGAGGGTTTTACTGAGCTGAATGATACCTGCTCACTGTGAGGGTTTTACTGAGCTGACTTTTACCTGCTCACTGTGATGGTTTTACTCACCTCAGTGATACCTGCTCACTGTGAGGGTTTTACTGAGCTGAGTGATACCTGCTCACTGTGAGGGTTTTACTGAGCTGAGTGAAACCTGCTCACTGTGAGGGTTTTACTGAGCTGAGTGATACCTACTCACTGTGAGGTTTTAACTGAGCTGAGTGATACCTGCTCACTGTGAGAGTTTTACTGAGCTGAGTGATACCTGCTCACTGTGAGGTTTTAACTGAGCTGAGTGATACCTGCTCACTGTGAAAGTTTTACTGAGCTCAGTGATACCTGCTCACTGTGAGGGTTTTACTGAGCTCAGTGATGTCTGCTCACTGTGAGGGTTTTACTGACCTCAGTGATACCTCCTCACTATGAGGGTTTTACTGAGCTCAGTGTTCCCTGCTCACTGTGAGACTTTTACTGAGCTGAGTGATACCTGCTCACTGAGAGGGTTTTACTGAGCTCAGTGATACCTTCTCACTTTGAGGGTTTTAATCAGCTGAGTGATACATGCTCACCTTGAGGGTTTTACAGAGCTCAGAGATACCTGCTCACTGTGAGGGTTTTACTGAGCTCTGTGATACCTGCTCACTGTCATAGTTTTACTGAGTTCAGTGATACCTGCTCACTGTGACGGTTTTACTAAGCTCAGTGATGCCTGCACGCTATGAGGGTTTTACTGAGCTGAGTGATACCTTCTCACTGTGACGGTTTTACTGAGCTGAGTGATACCTGCTCACTATGAGGGTTTTACTGAGCTGAGTTATACTTGCTCACTGTGAGGGTTTTACAGAGCTGAGTTATACCTGCTCACTGTGAGGGTTTTATAGAGCTCAGTGATACCTGCTCACTGTGAGGGATTTACTGAGCTCAGTGATACCTGCTCACTGTGAGAGTGTTACTGAGCTCAGTGATACCTGCTCACTGTGAGGGTTTTACTGAGCTCAGTGATGTCTGCTCACTGTGAAGGTTCTACTGAGCTGAGTGATGTCTGCTCACTGTGAGGGTTTCACTGAGCTGAGTGATACCTGCTCACTGTGAGGGTTTTACTGAGTTGAGTGATGTCTGCTCACTGTGAGCGTTTTACTGATCTCAGTGATACTTGCTCACTGTTACGGTTTTGCTGATCTCAGTGATACCTGCTCGCTATGAGGGTTTTACTGAGCTGAGTGATACCTGCTCACTGTGAGTGTTTTACTGAGCTCAGTGATACATGCTCACTGTGATAGTTTTACTGAGCTCAGTGATACCTGCTTACTGTGATAGTTTTACTGAGCTGTGTGATAACTGCTCACTGTGAGGGTTTTACTGAGCTCAGTGATACCTGCTCACTGTGATAGTTTTACTGAGCTCAGTGATACCTGCTTACTGTGATAGTTTTACTGAGCTGTGTGATAACTGCTCACTGTGACGGTTTTGCTGATCTCAGTGATACCTGCTCACTATCAGGGTTTTACTGAACTCAGTGATACCTGCTTACTTTGAGGGTTTTACTGAGCTGAGTGATACCTGCTCACTGTGATAGTTTTACTGAGCTCAGTGATACCTGCTCACTGTGAGGGTTTTTCTGAGCTGAGTGATACCTGCTCACTGTGAGGTTTTTACTGAGCTGAGTGATACCTGCTCACTGTGAGGTTTTTACTGAGCTGAATGATACCTGCTCACTGTGAGGGTTTTACTGAGCTCACTGATACCTGCTCACAGTGAGGGTTTTACTGAGCTCGGTGATGTCTTCTCACTGAGAGGGTTTTCCTGAGCTCAGTGAAGTCTGCTCACTCTGAGGGTTTTACTGAGCTCAGTCTTCCCTGCTCACTGTGAGGGTTTTACTGAGCTGAGTGATACCTGCTCACTGAGAGGGTTTTACTGAGCTGAGTGATACCTGCTCGCTGTGAGGGTTTTACTGAGCTGAGTTATACCTGCTCACTGTGAGTGTTTTGCTGAGCTAAATGATACCTTCTCACTGTGAGGGTTTTACTGAGGTGAGTGACACCTGCTCTCTGTGAGGGTTTTATTGAGCTCAGTGATACCTGCTCACTGTGAGCGTTTTACAGAGCTGAGTGATATCTCCTCACTGTGAGGGTTTTACTGAGGTCAGTGATACCTGCTCACTGTGAGGGTTTTACTGAGCTGAGTGATACCTGCTACCTGTGAGTGATTTACTGAGCACAGTGATACCTGCTCACTGTGAGGGTTTTACTGAGCTCAGTGATACCTGCTCACTGTGAGGGTTTTACTGAGCTGAGTGATACCTGCTCACTGTGAGGGTTTTACTGAGCTCAATGATACCTGCTCACTGTGAGTGTTTTACTCAGCTGAGTGATACCTGCTCACTGTGAGGGTTTTACTCAGCTGAGTGATACCTGCTCACTGTGAGTGTTTTACTCAGCTGAGTGAAACCTGCTCACTGTGAGGGTTTTACTCAGCTGAGTGATACCTGCTCACTGTGAGGGTTTTACTCAGCTGAGTGAAACCTGCTCACTGTGAGGGTTTTACTCAGCTGAGTGATACCTGCTCACTGTGAGGGTTTTACTGAGATCAGTGATACCTGCTCACTGTGAGGGTTTTACTGAGCTCAATGATACCTGCTCACTGTGAGTGTTTTACTCAGCTGAGTGATACCTGCTCACTGTGAGGGTTTTACTCAGCTGAGTGATACCTGCTCACTGTGAGTGTTTTACTCAGCTGAGTGAAACCTGCTCACTGTGAGGGTTTTACTCAGCTGAGTGATACCTGCTCACTGTGAGGGTTTTACTCAGCTGAGTGAAACCTGCTCACTGTGAGGGTTTTACTCAGCTGAGTGATACCTGCTCACTGTGAGGGTTTTACTGAGATCAGTGATACCTGCTCTCTATGAGGGTTTTACTGAGCTCAGTGATACCTGCTCACTGTGAGGGTTTTACTGAGCTGAGTGATATCTGCTCACCGAGAGGGTTTTACTGAGCTCAGTGATACCTGCTCACTGTGAGGGTTTTACTGAGCTCAGTGATACCTGCTCACTTGGAGGGTTTTACTGAGCTCAGTGATACCTGCTCACTTGGAGGGTTTTACTGAGCTCAGTGAAGTCTGCTCACTGTGAAAATTTTACTGAGCTCAGTGATACCTGCTCACTGTGACGGTTTTACTGAGCTGAGTGATACCTGCTCACTATGAGGGTTTTACTGAGCTGAGTTATACTTGCTCACTGTGAGGGTTTTATAGAGCTCAGTGATACCTGCTCACTGTGAGGGATTTACTGAGCTCAGTGATACCTGCTCACTGTGAGAGTGTTACTGAGCTCAGTGATACCTGCTCACTGTGAGGGTTTTACTGAGCTGAGTGATAACTGCTCACTGTGAAGGTTCTACTGAGCTGAGTGATGTCTGCTCACTGTGAGGGTTTCACTGAGCTGAGTGATACCTGCTCACTGTGAGGGTTTTACTGAGTTGAGTGATGTTTGCTCACTGTGAGCGCTTTACTGAGCTCAGTGATACTTGCTCACTGTGATAGTTTTGCTGATCTCAGTGATACCTGCTCACTGTGAGGATTTTACAGAGCTGAGTGATACCTGCTCACTGTGAGGGATTTACTGAGGTCAGTGATACCTGCTCACTGTGAGGGTTTTACTGAGCTGAGTGATACCTGCTCACTGTGAGGGTTTTATTGAGCTCAGTGATACCTGCTCACTGTTACGGGTCTACTGATCTGAGTGATGTCTGCTCACTTTGAGGGTTTTACTGAGCTCAGTGATCCCTGCTCACTGTGAGGGTTTTACTGAGCTGAGTGATACCTGCTCACTGTGAGGGTTTCACTGAGCTCAGTGATATCTGCTCACTGTGACGGTTCTACTGATCTGAGTGATGTCTGCTCACTTTGAGGGTTTTACTGAGCTCAGTGATCCCTGCTCACTGTGAGGGTTTTACTGAGCTGAGTGATACCTTCCCACTGTGACGGTTTTACTGAGCTGAGTGATACCTGCTCACTATGAGGGTTTTACTGAGCTGAGTTATACTTGCTCACTGTGAGGGTTTTACAGAGCTGAGTTATACCTGCTCACTGTGAGGGTTTTATAGAGCTCAGTGATACCTGCTCACTGTGAGGGATTTACTGAGCTCAGTGATACCTGCTCACTGTGAGAGTGTTACTGAGCTGAGTGATACCTGCTCACTGTGAGGGTTTTACTGAGTTGAGTGATGTTTGCTCACTGTGAGCGCTTTACTGAGCTCAGTGATACTTGCTCACTGTGATAGTTTTGCTGATCTCAGTGATACCTGCTCGCTATGAGGGTTTTACTGAGCTGAGTGATACCTGCTCACTGTGAGGGTTTTACTGACCTCAGTGATACCTGCTCACTGTGAGGGTTTTACTGACCTCAGTGATACCTGCTCACTGTGAGGGTTTTACTGACCTCAGTGATACCTGCTCACTGTGAGGATTTTACAGAGCTGAGTGATACCTGCTCACTGTGAGGGATTTACTGAGGTCAGTGATACCTGCTCACTGTGAGGGTTTTACTGAGCTGAGTGATACCTGCTCACTGTGAGGGTTTTATTGAGCTCAGTGATACCTGCTCACTGTTACGGGTCTACTGATCTGAGTGATGTCTGCTCACTTTGAGGGTTTTACTGAGCTCAGTGATCCCTGCTCACTGTGAGGGTTTTACTGAGCTGAGTGATACCTGCTCACTGTGAGGGTTTTACTGAGCTCAGTCATACCTGCTCTCTGTGACGGTTCTACTGAGCTGAGTGCTGTCTGCTCACTGTGAGGGTTTTACTGAGCTCAGTCATACCTGCTCACTGTGACGTTATTGCTGAGCTCAGTGATACCTGCTCACTATTAGTGTTTTACTGAACTCAGTGATACCTGCTCACTGTGAGGGTTTTACTGAGCTCAGTGATACCTGCTCACTTTGATAGTTTTATTGAGCTCAGTGATACCTGCTCACTGTGAGGGTTTTACTGAGCTGAGTGATACCAGCTCACTGTGATGGTTTTACTCACCTCAGTGATACCTGCTCACTGTGAGGGTTTTACTGAGCTGAGTGATACCTGCTCACTGTGAGGGTTTTACTGAGCTGAGTGAAACCTGCTCACTGTGAGGGTTTTACTGAGCGGAGTGATACCTGCTCACTGTGAGGTTTTAACTCAGCTGACTGATACCTGCTCACTGTGAGAGTTTTACTGAGCTGAGTGATACCTGCTCACTGAGGGTTTTACTGAGCTCAGTGAAGTCTGCTCACTGTGAAAGTTTTACTGAGCTCAGTGTTCCCTGCTCACTGTGAGACTTTTACTGAGCTGAGTGATACCTGCTCACTGAGAGGATTTTACTGAGCTGAGTGATACCTGCTCACTGTGAGGGTTTTACTGAGCTTAGTGATACCTTCTCACTGTGAGGGTTTTACTAAGCAGAGTGATACATGCTCACTGTGAGGGTTTTACTGAGCTCAGTGATACCTGTTCACTATGAGGGTTTTACTGAGCTCATTGATAGATGCTCACTGTGAGGGTTTTACTGAGCTCAGTGTTCCCTGCACACTGTGAGACTTTTACTGAGCTCACTGATACCTGCTCACAGTGAGGGTTTTACTGAGCTCGGTGATGTCTTCTCACTGAGAGGGTTTTCCTGAGCTCAGTGTTCCCTGCTCACTGTGAGGGTTTTACTAAGCTCAGTGTTCCCTGCTCACTGTGAGGGTTTTACTGAGCTGAGTGATACCTGCTCACTGAGAGGGTTTTACTGAGCTGAGTGATACCTGCTCGCTGTGAGGGTTTTACTGAGCTGAGTTATACCTGCTCACTGTGAGTGTTTTGCTGAGCTAAATGATACCTTCTCACTGTGAGGCTTTTACTGAGGTCAGTGATACCTGATCACTGTGAGGGTTTTACTGAGCTGAGTGATACCTGCTACCTGTGAGTGATTTACTGAGCACAGTGATGCCTGCTCACTGTGAGGGTTTTACTGAGCTCAGTGATACCTGCTCGCTGTGAGGGTTTTACTGAGCTCAGTGATACATGCTCACAGTGAGGGTTTTACTGAGCTGAGTGATATCTGCTCACTGTGACGTTATTGCTGAGCTCAGTGATACCTGCTCACTATTAGTGTTTTACTGAACTCAGTGATACCTGCTCACTGTGAGGGTTTCACTGAGCTGTGTGATACCTGCTCACTGTGAGGGTTTTACTGAGCTGAGTGATACCAGCTCACTGTGATGGTTTTACTCACCTCAGTGATACCTGCTCACTGTGAGGGTTTTACTGAGCTGAGTGATACCTGCTCACTGTGAGGGTTTTACTGAGCTGAGTGAAACCTGCTCACTGTGAGGGTTTTACTGAGCGGAGTGAAACCTGCTCACTGTGAGGTTTTAACTCAGCTGACTGATACCTGCTCACTGTGAGAGTTTTACTGAGCTGAGTGATACCTGCTCACTGTCAGGGTTTTACTGAGCTGAGTGATACCTGCTCACTGTGAGGGTTTTACTGAGCTCAGTGATACCTTCTCACTGTGAGGGTTTTACTCAGCAGAGTGATACATGCTCACTGTGAGGGTTTTACTGAGCTCAGTGATACCTGTTCACTATGAGGGTTTTACTGAGCTCATTGATAGATGCTCACTGTGAGGGTTTTACTGAGCTCAGTGAAGTCTGCTCACTGTGAAAGTTTTACTGAGCTCAGTGTTCCCTGCACACTGTGAGGGTTTTACTGAGCTCACTGATACCTGCTCACAGTGAGGGTTTTACTGAGCTGAGTGATACCTGCTCGCTGTGAGGGTTTTACTGAGCTGAGTTATACCTGCTCACTGTGAGTGTTTTGCTGAGCTAAATGATACC
This sequence comes from Cetorhinus maximus, assembly GCF_964194155.1. Classification (NCBI taxonomy): domain Eukaryota; kingdom Metazoa; phylum Chordata; class Chondrichthyes; order Lamniformes; family Cetorhinidae; genus Cetorhinus; species Cetorhinus maximus. The sequence goes on along the minus strand of NC_135882.1, from coordinate 177,370,554 downwards.
TTCTCACTGTGAGGGTTTTACTGAGGTGAGTGATACCTGCTCTCTGTGAGGGTTTTATTGAGCTCAGTGATACCTGCTCACTGTGAGCGTTTTACAGAGCTGAGTGATACCTCCTCACTGTGAGGCTTTACTGAGGTCAGTGATACCTGCTCACTGTGAGGGTTTTACTGAGCTGAGTGATACCTGCTACCTGTGAGTGATTTACTGAGCACAGTGATACCTGCTCACTGTGAGGGTTTTACTGAGCTGAGTGATACCTGCTCACTGTGAGGGTTTTATTGAGCTCAGTGATATCTGCTCACTGAGACGGTTCTACTGAGCTGAGTGATTCCTGCTCACTGTGAGTGTTTTACTGAGCTGAGTGATGTCTGCTCACAGTGAGGGTTTTACTGAGCTGAGTGATGCCTGCTCACTGTGAGGGTTTTACTGAGCTCAGTGATACCTGCTCGCTGTGAGGGTTTTACTGAGCTCAGTGATACATGCTCACAGTGAGGGTTTTACTGAGCTGAGTGATATCTGCTCACTGTGGGGGTTTTACTGAGCTGAGTGATACCTCCTCACTGTGACGGATTTACTGAGCTCAGTGTTACCTGTTCACTGTGAGGGTTTTACTGATCTGAGTGATACCTGCTCACTGTGAGGGTTTTACTGAGCTGTGTGATACCTGCTCACTGTGAGGGTTTTACTGAGCTGAGTGATACATGCTCACTGTGAGGATTTTACTTAGCTCGGTGATGCCTGCTCACTGTGAGTGTTTTACTCAGCTGAGTTATACCTGCTCACTGTGAGGGTTTTATTCAGCTGAGTGATACCTGCTCACTGTGAGTGTTTTACTCAGCTGAGTTATACCTGCTCACTGTGAGGGTTTTACTGAGCTGAGTGATACCTGCTCACTGTGAGGTTTTACTGAGCTGAGTGAAACCTGCTCACTGTGAGGGTTTTACTCAGCTGAGTGATAACTGCTCACTGTGAGGGTTTTACTGAGCTGAGTGAAACCTGCTCACTGTGAGAGTTTTACTGAGCTCAATGATACCTGCTCACTGTGAGGGTTTTACTGAACTCAGTGATACCTGCTCACTGTGAGTGTTTTACTCTGCTGAGTGATACCTGCTCACTGTGAGGGTTTTACTGAGCTGAGTGAAACCTGCTCACTGTGAGGGTTTTACTGAGCTCAGTGATGTCTGCTCACTGTGACGGTTTTACTGAGCTGAGTGATTCCTGCTCACTGTGAGAGTTTTACTGAGCTCAGAGATACTTGCTCACTGTGAGTGTTTTACTGAGCTGAGTGATACCAGCTCACTGTGAGGATTTTACTTAGCTCGGTGATACCTGCTCACTGTGAGTGTTTTACTCAGCTGAGTGATACCTGCTCACTGTGAGGGTTTTACTGAGCTGAGTGATACCTGCTCACTGTGAGTGTTTTACTGAACTGAGTGAAACCTGCTCACTGTGAGGGTTTTACTGAGCTCAATGATACCTGCTCACTGTGAGGGTTTTACTGAACTGAGTGACACCTGCTCACTGTGAGGGTTTTACTGAGCTCAATGATACCTGCTCACTGTGAGGGTTTTACTGAGCTCAATGATACCTGCTCACTGTGAGGGTTTTACTGAACTCAGTGATACCTGCTCACTTTGAGTGTTTTACTCAGCTGAGTGATACCTGCTCACTGAGAGGGTTTTACTGAGCTGAGTGATACCTGCTCACTGAGAGGGTTTCACTGAACTCAATGATACCTGATCACTGTGAGGGTTTTACTGAGCTGAGTGATACCTGCTCACTCTGAGGGTTTTACTGAGCTCAGTGTTGTCTGCTCACTGTGAGGGTTTTACTGAGCTCAGTGATACCTGCTCACTGTGAGAGTTTTACTGAGCTCAGAGATACCTGCTCACTGTGAGCATTTTACTGAGCTCAGAGATACCTGCTCACTGTGAGGGTTTTACTGAGCTGAGTGATGTCTGCTCACTGTGAGAGTTTTACTGAGCTCAGAGATACCTGCTCATTGTGAGAGATTTACTGAGCACAGAGATACCTGCTCACTGTGAGAGTTTTACTGAGCACAGAGATACCTGCTCACTGTGAGTGTTTTACTGAGCTCAGTGATACCTGCTCACTGTGAGTGTTTTACTGAGCTGATACCTGCTCACTGAGAGGGTTTTACTGAGCTGAGTGATACCTGCTCACTGTGAGGGTTTTATAGAGCTCAGTGATACCTGCTCACTGTGAGAGTGTTACTGAGCTCAGTGATACCTGCTCACTGTGAGGGTTTTACTGAGCTCAGTGATATCTGCTCACTGTGAAGGTTCTACTGAGCTGAGTGATACCTGCTCACTGTGAGGGTTTCACTGAGCTGAGTGATACCTGCTCACTGTGAGGGTTTTACTGAGTTGAGTGATGTCTGCTCACTGTGAGCGTTTTACTGATCTCAGTGATACTTGCTCACTGTGACGGTTTTGCTGATCTCAGTGATACCTGCTCGCTATGAGGGTTTTACTGAGCTGAGTGATACCTGCTCACTGTGAGTGTTTTACTGAGCTCAGTGATACATGCTCACTGTGATAGTTTTACTGAGCTCAGTGATACCTGCTCACTGTGATAGTTTTACTGAGCTGTGTGATACCTGCTCACTGTGAGGGTTTTACTGAGATCAGTGATACCTGCTCTCTATGAGGGTTTTACTGAGCTGAGTGATACCTTCTCACTGTGACGGTTTTACTGAGCTGAGTGATACCTGCTCACTATGAGGGTTTTACTGAGCTGAGTTATACTTGCTCACTGTGAGGGTTTTACAGAGCTGAGTTATACCTGCTCACTGTGAGGGTTTTATAGAGCTCAGTGATACATTCTCACTGTGGGGGTTTTACTGAGCTAAGTGATACCTGCTCACTGTGAGGGATTTACTGAGCTCAGTGATACCTGCTCACTGTGAGAGTGTTACTGAGCTCAGTGATACCTGCTCACTGTGAGGGTTTTACTGAGCTCAGTGATACCTGCTCACTGTGAGGGTTTTACTGAGCTCAGTGATGTCTGCTCACTGTGAGGCTTTTATTGAGCTCAGTGATATCTGCTCACTGTGAAGGTTCTACTGAGCTGAGTGATGTCTGCTCACTGTGAGGGTTTCACTGAGCTGAGTGATACCTGCTCACTGTGATGGTTTTACTGAGTTGAGTGATGTTTGCTCACTGTGAGCGCTTTACTGAGCTCAGTGATACTTGCTCACTGTGATAGTTTTGCTGATCTCAGTGATACCTGCTCGCTATGAGGGTTTTACTGAGCTGAGTGATACCTGCTCACTGTGAGGGTTTTACTGACCTCAGTGATACCTGCTCACTGTGAGGATTTTACAGAGCTGAGTGATACCTGCTCACTGTGAGGGATTTACTGAGGTCAGTGATACCTGCTCACTGTGAGGGTTTTACTGAGCTGAGTGATACCTGCTCACTGTGAGGGTTTTATTGAGCTCAGTGATACCTGCTCACTGTGAGGGTTTTATTGAGCTCAGTGATACCTGCTCACTGTTACGGGTCTACTGATCTGAGTGATGTCTGCTCACTTTGAGGGTTTTACTGAGCTCAGTGATCCCTGCTCACTGTGAGGGTTTTACTGAGCTGAGTGATACCTGCTCACTGTGAGGGTTTCACTGAGCTCAGTGATATCTGCTCACTGTGACGGTTCTACTGAGCTGAGAGATGTCTGCTCACTGTGAGGGTTTTACTGAGCTGAGTGATACCTGCTCTCTGTGAGGGTTTTACTGAGTTGAGTGATACCTGCTCACTGTGAGGGTTTTACTCAGCTGAGTGCTGTCTGCTCACTGTGAGGGTTTTACTGAGCTCAGTCATACCTGCTCACTGTGACGTTATTGCTGAGCTCAGTGATACCTGCTCACTATTAGTGTTTTACTGAACTCAGTGATACCTGCTCACTGTGAGGGTTTTACTGAGCTCAGTGATACCTGCTCACTTTGATAGTTTTATTGAGCTCAGTGATACCTGCTCACTGTGAGGGTTTCACTGAGTTGTGTGATACCTGCTCACTGTGAGGGTTTTACTGAGCTCAGTGATACCAGCTCACTGTGATGGTTTTACTCACCTCAGTGATACCTGCTCACTGTGAGGGTTTTACTGAGCTGAGTGATACCTGCTCACTGTGAGGGTTTTACTGAGCTCAGTGATACCTGCTCACTGTGAGGGTTTTACTGAGCTCAGTGATGTCTGCTCACTGTGAAAATTTTACTGAGCTCAGTGATACCTGCACGCTATGAGGGTTTTACTGAGCTGAGTGATACCTTCTCACTGTGACGGTTTTACTGAGCTGAGTGATACCTGCTCACTGTGAGGGTTTTACTGAGCTCAGTGATACCTGCTCACTGTGAAGGTTTTACTGAACTCAGTGATGTCTGCTCACTGTGAGGGTTTCACTGAGCTGAGTGATACCTGCTCACTGTGATAGTTTTGCTGATCTCAGTGATACCTGCTCACTGTGAGGGTTTTACTGACCTCAGTGATACCTGCTCACTGTGAGGATTTTACAGAGCTGAGTGATACCTGCTCACTGTTACGGGTCTACTGATCTGAGTGATGTCTGCTCACTTTGAGGGTTTTACTGAGCTCAGTGATCCCTGCTCACTGTGAGGGTTTTACTGAGCTGAGTGATACCTGCTCACTGTGAGGGTTTTACTGAGCTCAGTGATACCTGCTCTCTGTGAGGGTTTTACTGAGTTGAGTGATGTCTGCTCACTGTGAGGGTTTTACTGAGCTCAGTCATACCTGCTCACTGTGACGTTATTGCTGAGCTCAGTGATACCTGCTCACTATTAGTGTTTTACTGAACTCAGTGATACCTGCTCACTGTGAGGGTTTTACTGAGCTGAGTGATACCAGCTCACTGTGAGGGTTTTACTGAGCTGAGTGATAACTGCTCACTGTGAGGGTTTTACTGAGCTGAGTGATACCAGCTCACTGTGAGGGTTTTACTGAGCTGAGTGATACCAGCTCACTGTGAGGGTTTTACTGAGCTGAGTGATAACTGCTCACTGTGAGGGTTTTACTGAGCTGAGTGATACCTGCTCACTGTGAGGGTTTTACTGAGCTGAGTGATACCAGCTCACTGTGAGGGTTTTACTGAGCTGAGTGATAACTGCTCACTGTGAGGGTTTTACTGAGCTGAGTGATAACTGCTCACTGTGAGGGTTTTACTGAGCGGAGTGATACCTGCTCACTGTGAGGTTTTAACTCAGCTGACTGATACCTGCTCACTGTGAGAGTTTTACTGAGCTGAGTGATACCTGCTCACTGAGGGTTTTACTGAGCTCAGTGAAGTCTGCTCACTGTGAGACTTTTACTGAGCTGAGTGATACCTGCTCACTGTGAGACTTTTACTGAGCTGAGTGATACCTGCTCACTGTCAGGGTTTTACTGAGCTGAGTGATACCTGCTCACTGTGAGGGTTTTACTGAGCTGAGTGATACCTGCTCACTGTCAGGGTTTTACTGAGCTGAGTGATACCTGCTCACTGTGAGGGTTTTACTGAGCTCAGTGATACCTTCTCACTGTGAGACTTTTACTGAGCTCACTGATACCTGCTCATTGAGAGGGTTTTACTGAGCTCGGTGATGTCTGCTCACTCTGAGGGTTTTACTAAGCTCAGTGATACCTGCTCATTGAGAGGGTTTTACTGAGCTGAGTGATACCTGCTCGCTGTGAGGGTTTTACTGAGGTGAGTGATACCTGCTCTCTGTGAGGGTTTTATTGAGCTCAGTGATACCTGCTCACTGTGAGCGTTTTACAGAGCTGAGTGATACCTCCTCACTGTGAGGCTTTTACTGAGGTCAGTGATACCTGCTCACTGTGAGGGTTTTACTGAGCTGAGTGATACCTGCTACCTGTGAGTGATTTACTGAGCACAGTGATACCTGCTCACTGTGAGGGTTTTACTGAGCTGAGTGATACCTGCGCACTGTGAGGGTTTTATTGAGCTCAGTGATATCTGCTCACTGAGACGGTTCTACTGAGCTGAGTGATGTCTGCTCATTGTGAGGGTTTTTCTGAGCTGAGTGATACCTGCTCACTGTGAGTGTTTTACTGAGCTGAGTGATGTCTGCTCACAGTGAGGGTTTTACTGAGCTGAGTGATGCCTGCTCACTGTGAGGGTTTTACTGAGCTCAGTGATACCTGCTCGCTGTGAGGGTTTTACTGAGCTCAGTGATACATGCTCACAGTGAGGGTTTTACTGAGCTGAGTGATATCTGCTCACTGTGGGGGTTTTACTGAGCTGAGTGATACCTCCTCACTGTGACGGTTTTACTGAGCTCAGTGTTACCTGCTCACTGTGAGGGTTTTACTGATCTGAGTGATACCTGCTCACTGTGAGGGTTTTACTGAGCTGTGTGATACCTGCTCACTGTGAGGGTTTTACTGAGCTGACTGATACCTGCTCACAATTAGGGTTTTACTGAGCTGGGTGTTACTTGCTCACTATCAGGGTTTTACTGAGCTCAGTGATACCTGCTCACTGTGAGGGTTTTACTGAGCTCAGTGATACCTGCTCACTGTGAGGGTTTTACTGAGCTCAGTGATACCAGCTCACTGTGAGGGTTTTACTGAGCTGAGTGATACCTGCTCACTGTGAGGGTTTTACTGAGCTGAGTGATACCTGCTCACTGTGAGGGTTTTACTGAGCTCAGTGATGTCTGCTCACTGTGATGCTTTTATTGAGCTCAGTGATATCTGCTCACTGTGAAGGTTCTACTGAGCTGAGTGATGTCTGCTCACTGTGAGGGATTCACTGAGCTGAGTGATACCTGCTCACTGTGAGGGTTTTACTGAGTTGAGTGATGTTTGCTCACTGTGAGCTCTTTACTGAGCTCAGTGATACTTGCTCACTGTGATAGTTTTGCTGATCTCAGTGATACCTGCTCGCTATGAGGGTTTTACTGAGCTGAGTGATACCTGCTCACTGTGAGGGTTTTACTGACCTCAGTGATACCTGCTCACTGTGAGGATTTTACAAAGCTGAGTGATACCTGCTCACTGTGAGGGATTTACTGAGGTCAGTGATACCTGCTCACTGTGAGGGTTTTACTGAGCTGAGTGATACCTGCTCACTGTGAGGGTTTTATTGAGCTCAGTGATACCTGCTCACTGTTACGGGTCTACTGATCTGAGTGATGTCTGCTCACTTTGAGGGTTTTACTGAGCTCAGTGATCCCTGCTCACTGTGAGGGTTTTACTGAGCTGAGTGATACCTGCTCTCTGTGAGGGTTTCACTGAGCTCAGTGATATCTGCTCACTGTGACGGTTCTACTGAGCTGAGTGATGTCTGCTCACTGTGAGGGTTTTACTGAGCTGAGTGATACCTGCTCTCTGTGAGGGTTTTACTGAGCTGAGTGATGTCTGCTCACTGTGATCGTTTTACTCAGCTGAGTGCTGTCTGCTCACTGTGAGGGTTTTACTGAGCTCAGTCATACCTGCTCACTGTGACGTTATTGCTGAGCTCAGTGATACCTGCTCACTATTAGTGTTTTACTGAACTCAGTGAGACCTGCTCACTGTGAGGGTTTTACTGAGCTCAGTGATACCTGCTCACTTTGATAGTTTTATTGAGCTCAGTGATACCTGCTCACTGTGAGGGTTTCACTGAGCTGTGTGATACCTGCTCACTGTGAGGGTTTTACTGAGCTGAGTGATACCAGCTCACTGTGATGGTTTTACTCACCTCAGTGATACCTGCTCACTGTGAGGGTTTTACTGAGCTGAGTGATACCTGCTCACTGTGAGGGTTTTACTGAGCTGAGTGAAACCTGCTCACTGTGAGGGTTTTACTGAGCGGAGTGATACCTGCTCACTGTGAGACTTTTACTGAGCTGAGTGATACCTGCTCACTGAGAGGGTTTTACTGAGCTGAGTGATACCTGCTCACTGTGAGGGTTTTACTGAGCTGAGTGATACCTGCTCACTGTGAGACTTTTACTGAGCTGAGTGATACCTGCTCACTGAGAGGGTTTTACTGAGCTGAGTGATACCTGCTCACTGTCAGGGTTTTACTGAGCTGAGTGATACCTGCTCACTGTGAGGGTTTTACTGAGCTCAGTGATACCTTCTCACTGTGAGGGTTTTACTCAGCAGAGTGATACATGCTCACTGTGAGGGTTTTAATGAGCTCAGTGATACCTGTTCACTATGAGGGTTTTACTGAGCTCATTGATAGATGCTCACTGTGATTGTTTTACTGAGCTCAGTGATGTCTGCTCACTGTGAAAGTTTTACTGAGCTCAGTGTTCCCTGCACACTGTGAGACTTTTACTGAGCTCACTGATACCTGCTCACAGTGAGGGTTTTACTGAGCTCGGTGATGTCTTCTCACTCTGAGGGTTTTACTAAGCTCAGTGTTCCCTGCTCACTGTGAGGGTTTTACTGAGCTGAGTGATACCTGCTCACTGAGAGGGTTTTACTGAGCTGAGTGATACCTGCTCGCTGTGAGGGTTTTACTGAGCTGAGTTATACCTGCTCACTGTGAGTGCTTTGCTGAGCTAAATGATACCTTCTCACTGTGAGGGTTTTACTGAGGTGAGTGATACCTGCTCTCTGTGAGGGTTTTATTGAGCTCAGTGATACCTGCTCACTGTGAGCGTTTTACAGAGCTGAGTGATACCTCCTCACTGTGAGGCTTTTACTGAGGTCAGTGATACCTGCTCACTGTGAGGGTTTTACTGAGCTGAGTGATACCTGCTACCTGTGAGTGATTTACTGAGCACAGTGATACCTGCTCACTGTGAGGGTTTTACTGAGCTGAGTGATACCTGCGCACTGTGAGGGTTTTATTGAGCTCAGTGATATCTGCTCACTGAGACGGTTCTACTGAGCTGAGTGATGTCTGCTCATTGTGAGGGTTTTTCTGAGCTGAGTGATACCTGCTCACTGTGAGTGTTTTACTGAGCTGAGTGATGTCTGCTCACAGTGAGGGTTTTACTGAGCTGAGTGATGCCTGCTCACTGTGAGGGTTTTACTGAGCTCAGTGATACCTGCTCGCTGTGAGGGTTTTACTGAGCTCAGTGATACATGCTCACAGTGAGGGTTTTACTGAGCTGAGTGATATCTGCTCACTGTGGGGGTTTTACTGAGCTGAGTGATACCTCCTCACTGTGACGGTTTTACTGAGCTCAGTGTTACCTGCTCACTGTGAGGGTTTTACTGATCTGAGTGATACCTGCTCACTGTGAGGGTTTTACTGAGCTGTGTGATACCTGCTCACTGTGAGGGTTTTACTGAGCTGACTGATACCTGCTCACAATTAGGGTTTTACTGAGCTGGGTGTTACTTGCTCACTATCAGGGTTTTACTGAGCTCAGTGATACCTGCTCACTGTGAGGGTTTTACTGAGCTCAGTGATACCTGCTCACTGTGAGGGTTTTACTGAGCTCAGTGATACCAGCTCACTGTGAGGGTTTTACTGAGCTGAGTGATACCTGCTCACTGTGAGGGTTTTACTGAGCTGAGTGATACCTGCTCACTGTGAGAGTGTTACTGAGCTGAGTGATACCAGCTCACTGTGAGGGTTTTACTGAGCTGAGTGATACCTGCTCACTGTGAGGGTTTTACTGAGCTCAGTGATGCCTGCTCACTGTGAGGCTTTTATTGAGCTCAGTGATATCTGCTCACTGTGAAGGTTCTACTGAGCTGAGTGATGTCTGCTCACTGTGAGGGATTCACTGAGCTGAGTGATACCTGCTCACTGTGAGGGTTTTACTGAGTTGAGTGATGTTTGCTCACTGTGAGCGCTTTACTGAGCTCAGTGATACTTGCTCACTGTGATAGTTTTGCTGATCTCAGTGATACCTGCTCGCTATGAGGGTTTTACTGAGCTGAGTGATACCTGCTCACTGTGAGGGTTTTACTGACCTCAGTGATACCTGCTCACTGTGAGGATTTTACAAAGCTGAGTGATACCTGCTCACTGTGAGGGATTTACTGAGGTCAGTGATACCTGCTCACTGTGAGGGTTTTACTGAGCTGAGTGATACCTGCTCACTGTGAGGGTTTTATTGAGCTCAGTGATACCTGCTCACTGTTACGGGTCTACTGATCTGAGTGATGTCTGCTCACTTTGAGGGTTTTACTGAGCTCAGTGATCCCTGCTCACTGTGAGGGTTTTACTGAGCTGAGTGATACCTGCTCTCTGTGAGGGTTTCACTGAGCTCAGTGATATCTGCTCACTGTGACGGTTCTACTGAGCTGAGTGATGTCTGCTCACTGTGAGGGTTTTACTGAGCTGAGTGATACCTGCTCTCTGTGATCGTTTTACTCAGCTGAGTGCTGTCTGCTCACTGTGAGGGTTTTACTGAGCTCAGTCATACCTGCTCACTGTGACGTTATTGCTGAGCTCAGTGATACCTGCTCACTATTAGTGTTTTACTGAACTCAGTGAGACCTGCTCACTGTGAGGGTTTTACTGAGCTCAGTGATACCTGCTCACTTTGATAGTTTTATTGAGCTCAGTGATACCTGCTCACTGTGAGGGTTTCACTGAGCTGTGTGATACCTGCTCACTGTGAGGGTTTTACTGAGCTGAGTGATACCAGCTCACTGTGATGGTTTTACTCACCTCAGTGATACCTGCTCACTGTGAGGGTTTTACTGAGCTGAGTGATACCTGCTCACTGTGAGGGTTTTACTGAGCTGAGTGAAACCTGCTCACTGTGAGGGTTTTACTGAGCGGAGTGATACCTGCTCACTGTGAGACTTTTACTGAGCTGAGTGATACCTGCTCACTGAGAGGGTTTTACTGAGCTGAGTGATACCTGCTCACTGTGAGGGTTTTACTGAGCTGAGTGATACCTGCTCACTGTGAGACTTTTACTGAGCTGAGTGATACCTGCTCACTGAGAGGGTTTTACTGAGCTGAGTGATACCTGCTCACTGTCAGGGTTTTACTGAGCTGAGTGATACCTGCTCACTGTGAGGGTTTTACTGAGCTCAGTGATACCTTCTCACTGTGAGGGTTTTACTCAGCAGAGTGATACATGCTCACTGTGAGGGTTTTAATGAGCTCAGTGATACCTGTTCACTATGAGGGTTTTACTGAGCTCAGTGATGTCTGCTCACTGTGAAAGTTTTACTAAGCTCAGTGTTCCCTGCTCACTGTGAGGGTTTTACTGAGCTGAGTGATACCTGCTCACTGAGAGGGTTTTACTGAGCTGAGTGATACCTGCTCGCTGTGAGGGTTTTACTGAGCTGAGTTATACCTGCTCACTGTGAGTGCTTTGCTGAGCTAAATGATACCTTCTCACTGTGAGGGTTTTACTGAGGTGAGTGATACCTGCTCTCTGTGAGGGTTTTATTGAGCTCAGTGATACCTGCTCACTGTGAGCGTTTTACAGAGCTGAGTGATACCTCCTCACTGTGAGGCTTTTACTGAGGTCAGTGATACCTGCTCACTGTGAGGGTTTTACTGAGCTGAGTGATACCTGCTACCTGTGAGTGATTTACTGAGCACAGTGATACCTGCTCACTGTGAGGGTTTTACTGAGCTGAGTGATACCTGCTCACTGTGAGGGTTTTATTGAGCTCAGTGATATCTGCTCACTGAGACGGTTCTACTGAGCTGAGTGATGTCTGCTCATTGTGAGGGTTTTACTGAGCTGAGTGATACCTGCTCACTGTGAGTGTTTTACTGAGCTGAGTGATGTCTGCTCACAGTGAGGGTTTTACTGAGCTGAGTGATGCCTGCTCACTGTAGGGTTTTACTGAGCTCAGTGATACCTGCTCGCTGTGAGGGTTTTACTGAGCTCAGTGATACATGCTCACAGTGAGGGTTTTACTGAGCTGAGTGATATCTGCTCACTGTGGGGGTTTTACTGAGCTGAGTGATACCTCCTCACTGTGACGGTTTTACTGAGCTCAGTGTTACCTGCTCACTGTGAGGGTTTTACTGATCTGAGTGATACCTGCTCACTGTGAGGGTTTTACTGAGCTGTGTGATGCCTGCTCACTGTGAGGGTTTTACTGAGCTGAGTGATACCTGCTCACTGTGAGGATTTTACTTAGCTCGGTGATGCCTGCTCACTGTGAGTGTTTTACTCAGCTGAGTGATACCTGCTCACTGTGAGGGTTTTACTGAGCTGAGTGAAACCTGCTCACTGTGAGGGTTTTACTCAGCTGAGTGATACCTGCTCACTGTGAGGGTTTTACTGAGCTGAGTGAAACCTGCTCACTGTGAGAGTTTTACTGAGCTCAATGATACCTGCTCACTGTGAGGGTTTTACTGAACTCAGTGATACCTGCTCACTGTGAGTGTTTTACTCTGCTGAGTGATACCTGCTCACTGTGAGGGTTTTACTGAGCTGAGTGAAACCTGCTCACTGTGAGGGTTTTACTGAGCTCACTGATGTCTGCTCACTGTGACGGTTTTACTGAGCTGAGTGATTCCTGCTCACTGTGAGTGTTTTACTGAGCTGAGTGATACCAGCTCACTGTGAGGATTTTACTTAGCACGGTGATACCTGCTCACTGTGAGTGTTTTACAGAGCTGAGTGATACCTGCTCACTGTGAGGGTTTTACTGAGCTCAATGATACCTGCTCACTGTGAGGGTTTTACTGAACTGAGTGACACCTGCTCACTGTGAGGGTTTTACTGAGCTCAATGATACCTGCTCACTGAGAGGGTTTTACTGAGCTCACTGATGTCTGCTCACTGTGACGGTTTTACTGAGCTGAGTGATTCCTGCTCACTGTGAGTGTTTTACTGAGCTGAGTGATACCAGCTCACTGTGAGGATTTTACTTAGCACGGTGATACCTGCTCACTGTGAGTGTTTTACAGAGCTGAGTGATACCTGCTCACTGTGAGGGTTTTACTGAACTGAGTGACACCTGCTCACTGTGAGGGTTTTACTGAGCTCAATGATACCTGCTCACTGTGAGGGTTTTACTGAGCTCAATGATACCTGCTCACTGTGAGTGTTTTACTCAGCTGAGTGATACCTGCTCACTGAGAGGGTTTTACTGAACTCAGTGATACCTGATCACTGTGAGGGTTTTACTGAACTCAGTGATACCTGCTCACTGTGAGGGTTTTACTGAGCTGAGTGATACCTGCTCACTCTGAGGGTTTTACTGAGCTCAGTGTTGTCTGCTCACTGTGAGGGTTTTACTGAGCTCAGTGATACCTGCTCACTGTGATAGTTTTACTGAGCTCAGAGATACCTGCTCACTGTGAGCATTTTACTGAGCTCAGAGATACCTGCTCACTGTGAGGGTTTTACTGAGCTGAGTGATATCTGCTCACTGTGAGAGTTTTACTGAGCTCAGAGATACCTGCTCACTGTGAGTGTTTTACTGAGCTCACTGATACCTGCTCACTGTGAGTGTTTTACTGAGCTCAGAGATACCTGCTCACTGTGAGGGTTTTACTGAGCTCAGTGTTCCCTGCTCACTGTGAGGGTTTTACTGAGCTCAGTGATACCTGCTCACTGTGAGAGTTTTACTGAGCACAGAGATACCTGCTCACTGTGAGTGTTTTACTGAGCTCAGTGATACCTGCTCACTGTGAGTTTTTTACTGAGCTGAGTGATACCTGCTCACTGAGAGGGTTTTACTGAGCTGAGTGATACCTGCACACTGTGAGGGTTTTACTGAGCTGAGTGATACCTGCTCACTGTGAGGGTTTTACTGAGCTCAGTGAAGTCTGCTCACTGTGAAAGTTTTACTGAGCTCAGTGTTCCCTGCTCACTGTGAGACTTTTACTGAGCTGAGTGATACCTGCTCACTGAGAGGGTTTTACTGAGCTGAGTGATACCTGCTCACTGTGAGGGTTTTACTGAGCTGAGTGATACCTGCTCACTGTGAGGGTTTTACTGAGCTGAGTGATACCTGCTCACTGTGAGGGTTTTACTCAGCAGATTGATACATGCTCACTGTGAGGGTTTTACTGAGCTCAGTGATACCTGCTCATTATGAGGCTTTTACTGAACTCATTGATAGCTGCTCACTGTGAGGGTTTTACTGAGCTGAGTGATACCTGCTCACTGTGAGGTTGTTACTGAGCTGAGTGATACCTGCTCACTGTGAGGGTTTTACTGAACTCGGTGAGAACAGCTCGCTGTGAGGGCTTTACTGAGCTCAGTGATACCTGCTCACTGTGAGGGTTTTACTGAGCTGAGTGATTACTGCTCACTGTGATGGTTTTACTGAGCTCAGTGATACCTGCTCACTGTGAGGGTTTTACTGAGCTGAGTGATACCTGCTCACTGTGAGGGTTTTACTGAGCTGAGTGATACCTGCTCACTGTGAGTGTTTTACTGGGCTGAGTGATTACTGCTCACTGTGAGTGTTTTACTGAGCTCAGTGAAACCTGCTCACAGTGAGGGTTTTACTGAGCTCAGTGATACCTGCTCACTGAGAGGGTTTTACTTAGCTCAGTGATACCTGTTCACTATGAGGGTTTTACTGAGCTCAGTGATACCTGCTCACTGTGAGACTTTTACTGATCTGAGTGATACCTGCTCACTGTGAGGGTTTTACTGAGCTGAGTGATACCTGCTCACTGTGAGGGTTTTACTGAGCTCAGTGATACCTTCTCACTGTGAGGGTTTTACTCAGCAGATTGATACATGCTCACTGTGAGGGTTTTACTGAGCTCAGTGATACCTGCTCATTATGAGGCTTTTACTGAACTCATTGATAGCTGCTCACTGTGAGGGTTTTACTGAGCTGAGTGATACCTGCTCACTGTGAGGTTGTTACTGAGCTGAGTGATACCTGCTCACTGTGAGGGTTTTACTGAACTCGGTGAGAACAGCTCGCTGTGAGGGCTTTACTGAGCTCAGTGATACCTGCTCACTGTGAGGGTTTTACTGAGCTGAGTGATTACTGCTCACTGTGATGGTTTTACTGAGCTCAGTGATACCTGCTCACTGTGAGGGTTTTACTGAGCTGAGTGATACCTGCTCACTGTGAGGGTTTTACTGAGCTGAGTGATACCTGCTCACTGTGAGTGTTTTACTGGGCTGAGTGATTACTGCTCACTGTGAGTGTTTTACTGAGCTCAGTGAAACCTGCTCACAGTGAGGGTTTTACTGAGCTCAGTGATACCTGCTCACTGAGAGGGTTTTACTTAGCTCCGTGATACCTGTTCACTATGAGGGTTTTACTGAGCTCAGTGATACCTGCTCACTGTGAGACTTTTACTGATCTGAGTGATACCTACTCACTGAGAGGGTTTTACTGAGCTCCGTTATACCTGCTCACTGTGAAAGTTTTACCGAGCTCAGTGAAACCTGCTCGCTATGAGGGTTTTACTGAGCTCAGTGATACCTGCTCACTGTGAGGGTTTTACTGAGCTCAGTGATGTCTGCTCACTGTGAGGGTTTTACTGACCTCAGTCATACCTGCTCACTGTGAGGGTTTTACTGAGCTGAGTGATACCTGCTCACTGTGAGGGTTTTACTGAGCTCAGTGATACCTGCTCACTGTGAGGGTTTTACTGAGCTCAGTGATACCTGCTCACTGTGAGGGTTTTACTGAGCTCAGTGATACCTGCTCACTGTGAGGGTTTTACTGAGCTGAGTGATACCTGCTCACTGTGAGGGTTTTACTGAGCTGACTTTTACCTGCTCACTGTGAGGGTTTTACTGAGCTGAGTGAAACCTGCTCACTATGAGGGTTTTACTGAGCTGAGTGATACCTACTCACTGTGAGAGTTTTACTGAGCTGAGTGATACCTGCTCACTGTGAGGTTTTAACTGAGCTGAGTGATACCTGCTCACTGTGAGAGTTTTACTGAGCTGAGTGATACCTGCTCACTGAGAGGGTTTTACTGAGCTCAGTGATACCTGCTCACTGTGAGAGTTTTACTGAGCTGAGTGATACCTGCTCACTGAGAGGGTTTTACTGAGCTCAGTGATACCTGTTCACTGTGAGGGTTTTACTGAGCTCAGTGATGTCTGCTCACTGTGAGGGTTTTACTGACCTCAGTGATACCTCCTCACTATGAGGGTTTTACTGAGCTCAGTGTTCCCTGCTCACTGTGAGACTTTTACTGAGCTGAGTTATACCTGCTCACTGAGAGGGTTTTACTGAGCTGAGTGATACCTGCTGACTGTGAGGGTTTTACTGAGCTCAGTGATACCTGCTCACTGTGAGGGTTTTACTGAGCTCAGTGATACCTTCTCACTTTGAGGGTTTTAATCAGCTGAGTGGTACATGCTCACTGTGAGGGTTTTACTGAGCTCAAAGATACCTGCACACTGTGAGGGTTTTACTGAGCTCATTGATATCTGCTCACTGTGAGGTTGTTACTGAGCTGAGTGATACCTGCTCACTGTGAGGCTTTTACTGAACTCGGTGAGAACAGCTGACTGTGAGTGCTTTACTGAGCTCGATGATACCTGCTCACTGTGAGGGTTTTACTGAGCTGAGTGATAACTGCTCACTGTTAGGGTTTTACTGAGCTCAGTGATACCTGCTCACTGTGAAGGTTTTACTGAGCTGAGTGATACCTGCTCACTGTGAGTGTTTTACTGAGCTCAGTGAAACCTGCTCACAGTGAGGGTTTTACTGAGCTCAGTGATACCTGCTCACTGAGAGGGTTTTACTGAGCTCAGTGATACCTGTTCACTATGAGGGTTTTACTGAGCTCAGTGATACCTGTTCACTATGAGGGTTTTACTGAGCTCAGAGATACCTGCTCACTGTGAGAGTTTTACTGATCTTAGTGATACCTACTCACTGTGAGGGTTTTACTGAGCTCAGTGATGTCTGCTCACTGTGACGGTTTTACTGACCTCAGTCATACCTGCTCAATGTGAGGGTTTTACTCAGCTGAGTGATACCTGCTCACTGTGAGGGTTTTACTCAGCTGAGTGATACCTGCTCACTGTGAGTGTTTTACTGAACTGAGTGACACCTGCTCACTGTGAGGGTTTTACTGAGCTCAATGATACCTGCTCACTGTGAGGGTTTTACTGAGCTCAATGATACCTGCTCACTGTGAGGGTTTTACTGAGCTCAATGATACCTGCTCACTGTGAGGGTTTTACTGAACTCAGTGATACCTGCTCACTGTGAGTGTTTTACTCAGCTGAGTGATACCTGCTCACTGTGAGGGTTTTACTGAGCTCAGTGATGTCTGCTCACTGAGAGGGTTTTACTGAACTCACTGATACCTGCTCACTGAGAGGGTTTTACTGAGCTGAGTGATACCTGCTCACTGAGAGGGTTTTACTGAACTCAGTGATACCTGATCACTGTGAGGGTTTTACTGAACTCAGTGATACCTGCTCACTGTGAGGGTTTTACTGAGCTCAGTGATACCTGCTCACTCTGAGGGTTTTACTGAGCTCAGTGATGTCCGCTCACTGTGAGGGTTTTACTGAGCTCAGTGATACCTGCTCACTGTGAGAGTTTTACTGAGCTCAGAGATACCTGCTCACTGTGAGGGTTTTACTGAGCTGAGTGATGTCTGCTCACTGTGAGAGTTTTACTGAGCTCAGAGATACCTGCTCACTGTGAGGGTTTTACTGAGCTCAGAGATACCTGCTCACTGTGAGTGTTTTACTGAGCTCAGTGATACATGCTCACTGTGAGTGTTTTACTGAGCTCAGAGATACCTGCTCACTGTGAGTGTTTTACTGAGCTCAGTGATACATGCTCACTGTGAGTGTTTTACTGAGCTGAGTGATACCTGCTCACTGTGAGGGTTTTACTGAGCTGAGTGATACCTGCTCACTGTGAGGGTTTTACTGAGCTGAGTGTTACCTGCTCACTGTGAGGGTTTTACTGAGCTGAGTGATACCTGCTCATTGTGAGGATTTTACTTAGCTCGGTGATACCTGCTCACTGTGAGTGTTTTATTCAGCTGAGTGATACCTGCTCACTGTGAGGGTTTTACTCAGCTGAGTGATACCTGCTCACTGTGAGTGTTTTACTCAGCTGAGTGATACCTGCTCACTGTGAGTGTTTTACTGAGCTGAGTGATACCTGCTCACTATGAGGGTTTTACTGAGCTGAGTGAAACCTGCTCACTGTGAGGGTTTTACTCAGCTGAGTGATACCTGCTCACTGTGAGGGTTTTACTGAGCTGAGTTATACCTGCTCACTGTGAGAGTTTTACTGAGCTCAATGATACCTGCTCACTGTGAGTGTTTTACTCAGCTGAGTGATACCTGCTCACTCTGAGGGTTTTACTGAGCTGAGTGAAACCTGCTCACTGTGAGGGTTTTACTGAACTCAGTGATACCTGCTCACTATGAGGGTTTTACTGAGCTCAGTGATGTCTGCTCACTGAGAGGATTTTACTGAGCTGAGTGATACCTGCTCACTGAGAGGATTTTACTGAGCTGAGTGATACCTGCTCACTGTGAGGGTTTTACTGAGCTGAGTGATACCTGCTCACTGTGAGAGTTTTACTGAGCTCAGAGATACCTGCTCACTGTGAGTGTTTTACTGAGCTGAGTGATACCTGCTCACTGTGAGGATTTTACTTAGCTCGGTGATACCTGCTCACTGTCAGTGTTTTACTCAGCTGAGTGATACCTGCTCACTGTGAGGGTTTTACTCAGCTGAGTGATACCTGCTCACTGTGAGTGTTTTACTGAACTGAGTGAAACCTGCTCACTGTGAGGGTTTTACTGAGCTCAATGATACCTGCTCACTGTGAGGGTTTTACTGAGCTCAATGATACCTGCTCACTGTGAGGGTTTTACTGAACTCAGTGAAAGCTGCTCACTGTGAGTGTTTTACTCAGCTGAGTGATACCTGCTCACTGAGAGGGTTTTACTGAGCTGAGTGATACCTGCTCACTGAGAGGGTTTTACTGAACTCAGTGATACCTGATCACTGTGAGTGTTTTACTGAACTCAGTGATACCTGCTCACTGTGAGGGTTTTACTGAGCTGAGTGATACCTGCTCACTGTGAGGGTTTTACTGAGCTCAGTGATACCTGCTCACTGTGAGAGTTTTACTGAGCTCAGAGATACCTGCTCACTGTGAAGGTTTTACTGAGCTGAGTGATGTCTGCTCACTGTGAGAGTTTTACTGAGCTCAGAGATACCTGCTCACTGTGTGTGTTTTACTGAGCTCAGTGATACATGCTCACTGTGAGTGTTTTACTGAGCTCAGAGATACCTGCTCACTGTGAGGGTTTTACTGAGCTCAGTGATGTCTGCTCACTGTGAGGGTTTTACTGAGCTGAGTGATACCTGCTCACTGTGAGGGTTTTACTGAGCTGAGTGATACCTGCTCACTGTGAGGGTTTTACTGAGCTGAGTGATACCTGCTCACTGTGAGGGTTTTACTGAGCTGAGTGATACCTGCTCACTGTGAGGGTTTTACTGAGCTGAGTGTTACCTGCTCACTGTGAGGGTTTTACTGAGCTGAGTGATACCTGCTCATTGTGAGGATTTTACTTAGCTCGGTGATACCTGCTCACTGTGAGTGTTTTATTCAGCTGAGTGATACCTGCTCACTGTGAGGGTTTTACTCAGCTGAGTGATACCTGCTCACTGTGAGTGTTTTACTCAGCTGAGTGATACCTGCTCACTGTGAGTGTTTTACTGAGCTGAGTGATACCTGCTCACTGTGAGGGTTTTACTGAGCTGAGTGAAACCTGCTTACTGTGAGGGTTTTACTCAGCTGAGTGATACCTGCTCACTGTGAGGGTTTTACTGAGCTGAGTGAAACCTGCTCACTGTGAGAGTTTTACTGAGCTCAATGATACCTGCTCACTGTGAGGGTTTTACTGAACTCAGTGATACCTGCTCACTGTGAGTGTTTTACTCAGCTTAGTGATACCTGCTCACTCTGAGGGTTTTACTGAGCTGAGTGAAACCTGCTCACTGTGAGGGTTTTACTGAACTCAGTGATACCTGCTCACTATGAGGCTTTTACTGAACTCAGTGATACCTGCTCACTATGAGGCTTTTACTGAGCTCAGTGATACCTGCTCACTGTGAGGTTTTTACTGAGCTGAGTGATACCTGCTCACTGTGAGTGTTTTACTGAGCTGAGTGATACCTGCTCACTGTGAGAGTTTTACTGAGCTCAGAGATACCTGCTCACTGTGAGTGTTTTACTGAGCTGAGTGATACCTGCTCACTGTGAGAGTTTTACTGAGCTGAGTGATACCTGCTCACTGTAAGTGTTTTACTCAGCTGAGTGATACCTGCTCACTGTGAGTGTTTTACTGAACTGAGTGAAACCTGCTCACTGTGAGGGTTTTACTGAGCTCAGTGATACCTGCTCACTGTGAGGGTTTTACTGAACTGAGTGAAACCTGCTCACTGTGAGTGTTTTACTGAGCTGAGTGATACCTGCTCACTGTGAGAGTTTTACTGAGCTCAGAGATACCTGCTCACTGTGAGTGTTTTACTGAGCTGAGTGATACCTGCTCACTGTGAGAGTTTTACTGAGCTGAGTGATACCTGCTCACTGTAAGTGTTTTACTCAGCTGAGTGATACCTGCTCACTGTGAGTGTTTTACTGAACTGAGTGAAACCTGCTCACTGTGAGGATTTTACTGAGCTCAGTGATACCTGCTCACTGTGAGGGTTTTACTGAACTGAGTGAAACCTGCTCACTGTGAGGGTTTTACTGAGCTCAATGATACCTGCTCACTGTGAGGGTTTTACTGAGCTCAGTGATACCTGCTCACTGTGAGGGTTTTACTGACCTCAGTGATGTCTGCTCACTGTGAGGGTTTTACTGAACTCAGTGATACCTGCTCACTGTGAGGCTTTTACTGAACTCAGTGATACCTGCTCACTGTGAGGGTTTTACTGAGCTGAGTGATACCTGCTCACTGTGAGGGTTTTACTGAGCTGAGTGATACCTGCTCACTGTGAGGGTTTTACTGAGCTGAGTGATGTCTGCTCACTGTGAGGGTTTTACTGAGCTGAGTGATACCTGCTCACTGTGAGGGTTTTACTGAGCTGAGTGATGTCTGCTCACTGTGAGGGTTTTACTGAGCTGAGTGATACCTGCTCACTGTGAGGGTTTTACTGAGCTGAGTGATACCTGCTCACTGTGAGGGTTTTACTGAGCTGAGTGATGTCTGCTCACTGTGAGGGTTTTACTGAGCTGAGTGATACCTGCTCACTTTGAGGGTTTTACTGAGCTCAGTGATACCTGCTCACTGTGAGAGTTTTACTGAGCTCAGAGATACCTGCTCACTGTGAGCGTTTTACTGAGCTCAGTGATACCTGCTCACTGTGAGGGTTTTACTGAGCTAAGTGATATCTGCTCACTGTGAGGGTTTTACTGAACTCAGTGATACCAGCTCACTTTGAGGGTTTTACTGAGCTGTGTGATACCTGCTCACTGTGAGGGTTTTACTGCGCTCAGTGATACCTGCTCACTGTGAGAGTTTTACTGAGCTCCGAGATACCTGCTCACTGTGAGGGTTTTACTGAGCTGAGTGATGTCTGCTCACTGTGAGAGTTTTACTGATCTCAGAGATACCTGCTCACTTTGAGTGTTTTACTGAGCTCAGAGATACCTGCTCACTGTGAGGGTTTTACTGAGCTCTGTGATACCTGCTCACTGTGAGAGTTTTACTGAGCTCAGAGATACCTGCTAACTGTGAGTGTTTTACTGAGCTCAGTGATACCTGCTCACTGTGAGTGTTTTACTGAGCTCAGAGATACCTGCTCACTGTGAGGGTTTTACTGAGCTCCGTTATACCTGCTCACTGTGAGGGTTTTACTGAGCTCAGTGTTCCCTGCTCACTGTGAGGGTTTTACTGAGCTGAGTGACACCTGCTCACTGTGAGGAATTTATTGAGCTCTGTGATACCTGCTCACTATGAGGGTTTTACCTAGCTCAGTGATACCTGCTCACAGTGAGGGTTTTACTGAGCTCAGTGATACCTGCTCACTGCGAGGGTTTTACTGAGCTGAGTGATACCTGCTCACTGTTAGGGTTTTACTGAATTCAGTGATAAATGCTTACTGTGAGGGTTTTACTGAGCTGAGTGATACCTGCTCACTGTGAGGGTTTTACTGAACTCAATGATACCTGCTCACTGTGAGGGTTTTACTGACCTCAGTGATAGCTGCTCACTGTGAGGGTTTTACTGAACTGAGTGATACCTGCTCACTGTGAGGTTGTTACTGAGCTCAGTTATACCTGCTCACTGTGAGAGTTTTACTGAGCTCGGTGATCACTGCTCACTGTGACTGCTTTACTGTGCTCAGTGATACCTGCTCACTGTGAGGATTTTACTGAGCTCAGAGATACCTGCTCACTGTGAGGGTTTTACTGAGCTGAGTGATACCTGCTCACTGTGAGGGTTTTACTGAGCTCAGTGATACCTGCTCACTGTGATTGTTTTACTGAGCTCATCTCTTTTCCAGCTAAAGTGATAAATATGTTCCATTATTTCTGAAACCTTTCATTAAACTTAACAACTCTCTTCCTGAAAGATCCATAATTCATCACCATATCCCCTTGCTGTGGGAGCGAGCGCTGCCTGAATGTGTTAGAGTGGAATGTTCATTCCTAACCCGGACTGGTTACACCCCAGGGATAGAGTGAGAAACAGAGAGGGAGGGAAAAAGAGTGTGAGTGAGAGGGAGGGAGAGAAAAGAGAGAGAGACAGACAGTGATAGAGAGAGAGAGAGAGGGGGAGGGAGAGAGCGGGAGAGGGATCAACAGGGAGGGAGAGGGAGGAAGGGAGAGAGTTGGAGATTGTGAGTAAAGAGAGGCAGAAAGTGTGATAGAGAAGCAGAGATACTGGGAGAGAACAATGGAGACAGGGCGTGAGTAAGGGAGAGATAGAGAAAGTGATAGAGGAACAGAGAGATAGAGGAAGAGAGAAGGAGGGAGAGAGAGGGAGTGACATAAGAGAGAGAGAGAAAGAGCAAGGGAGAGATGGAAAGAGGGCGAGTGAGAGAGAGAGAGAGACAGAGAGAGATAAAGAAACAGGGAGAGCGAGAGAGTGAGAGAGAGAAACACAACAACAACTGGTTCTCAGGATTTGCAGACAGTGAGAGACAGGGTGAATATCTGGCACGTTATTCACAGCTGCCGCCTGGTCTCTAGATTTGAGGATTCTGAGAGAGTGGGACAGTGGGACCTCACGCACAAGTGAGGTGGGGTGATTGCTGTCCAAAGTGAGGTTGGCACCTGGGCAGAGGCTGGCACTGGGGGGGATGTGAACCTGTGTGTGATGGCTCTGTGTGAGCACTCTGCACACCTCTGGTTTATGTCGGTATGTATGTAAGTTAGAACCAGGATACACCAGTCTGGTTGGGTATTAGAACTCTCCAGAGCTCCACTGTTTTCTGTCCTGCAAAGATATCACAGTCGGGTGACGTGGATGGGATTGAGGATGTCCCGAGCTAGACACATTTGAGCTAAAGAAGCCTCCAGAAAACCAGCAGAGGAGCTGAGAGTCTCTTTGCTGAGAAATGGGATTAAAAATCAGGTCTTAGAGGAAAGGCTGTTTGTTCATCTGGGTGGGCTGCATCAACAGGTACCATTGGGAGAGTTTGGCTGTGACTGAGAGTCTTTCGGTGAGAGTGTGTGTCGAGCGACTCGAGATGCATTTCACTGCCCATAAGACACTGAATGTTCCCTGCTGGTCCGGCTGTTAATCAGGCTGTGGCGGAGAGGAAGAGGGCGATTTCTCTGATTGAAGCAGACCCAGAAGCGTATGAAACCCTCAGGAATTTGCTCACTCCTGCTCAGCCAAAATACACGCCGCCCACCCCCCCCACCCTCCCATTGGACATTTTGTGTAAGTTTGAGAAGCCCTACAGTCCCAATACATCGGAGATTGCAGAGAGCTACCCGATCGGAACCAGGAATCAGGTGCCCAGTGAGGATCTTGGAGAGTTTGTTGTGGGTTTGAAAATGCTGTTCATCCATTGTAATTTGGGAGAATTTCCAGAGCGCATTGTGGGACCGGTTTGTGTGTGGTTTAAGAAGTGAACACATTCGCAGTAAGTGGCTGACATTGCCAAAGCTAACTCTCGATTTCAAAACAGAAAATGCTGGAAAACCTCAACAGGTCCGACAGCCTCTGAAGAATAACTCGCAGAGACCCTGCACATGGGGAGCATCACACATACTGGATTTAAAAATCAGGCCGCTGTTTATATGTAAGAATGTGCTGTCCATTGACAAAGGTTGTGTCATGAGGGGAACCAGAGTTATAATTCCTGAAAAGTACAGATTGCTATTGCTATGTGAACAAGATACACTGCAGGAACTCACCAAGGCTCCTTCGACAGCACCTTCCAAACCCACGACCACTACCATCTAGAAGGACAAGGGCAGCAGATAGATGGGAACACCACCACCTGGAAGTTCCCCTCCAAGTCACTCACCATCCTGACTTGGAAATATATCGCCGTTCCTTCACTGTCGCTGAGTCAGAATCCTGAAACTCCCTCCCTAACAGCACTGTGGATGTACCTACACCACATGGACTGCAGCGGCTCAAGAAGGCAGCTCACCACCACCTTCTCAAGGGGCAATTAGGGATGGGCAATAAATGCCGGTCTAGCCAGTGACACCCACATCCTGTGAATGAATAAAAGAATCACCATGATCAACATTTCGGGATTTGCTTGTCAAAGAGCCGACTGTTAGAATCATATCTCTCGAGGCTGAATTTTCCTTTATACAATGGAAGGACTTGGCATTAACTGGACATGTGGATGTGAACCTGGGAAATTTTTAGAAGAAGCTCATAAATTCACCTTGGAACTGTCAACAAGCAGCCCCTTCCCAGAAATCAGCTGACTTGTATGGTACTTGAGATGGAGTTTTGTTTGTTTGTTTGTTTTGAACTGCAAAGAAAATTTAATTAATGAACAGCTGGAAAACAAAATAATCACACGGCAGAGGCTAACCTTAAGTTTGAACCTGTGGTTTTGCTTTGAGCCTTGTATGGGAACAAGCTGATGAAGTTAGGCTACCCTAACTGACTCCGTCTCTCTACTTTGCCTGTAATTGTGTGTGGCTATCAACAAGCAGCCAGAGACCCTCATCTGAGTGTAACTAGTCTGCATTTGGACCTGCAAAGCTGAGACCAGTGGGTGAGAACTTCCAGGCATCCACTGGGACTGTGTCTTCACACAAGAGAACTCCAGGTCGACAGCGTCTAGACCCTACAGACTTTATCCTTTATTCTATAACACCCAAAAGCCCATCTCTGCAGAGAGACTCTGTCTGTTTGCCCTTTGTTTGTCTGTCTGTGTGTCTGTCTGTGTGTGTGTGTCTGTGTGTGTGTTTGTGTCTGTGTCTGTGTGTGTGTGTGTGTGTTTGTGTCTGTGTCTGTGTGTGTGTGTCTGTGTGTGTGTGAGTGTCTGTGTGTCTGTGTGTGAGTGTGTCTGTGTGTGTGTCTGTGTCTGTCTCTGTGTGTCTGTGTGTGTCTGTGTGTGTGTGTGTGTGTGTGTCTGTGTGTGTGTCTCTGTGTGTGTGTGTGTATGTGTTTGTGTCTGTGTCTCTGTGTGTGTGTCTGTGTGTATATGAGAGAAAGTGTCTGTGTGTCTGTGTGTGAGTGTGTCTGTGTGTGAGTCTGTGTCTGTCACTGTGTCTGTGTGTGTGTCTGTGTGTGAGTGTGTATGTGTGTGTGTCTGTGTCTGTGTGTGTGTGTCTGTGCGTGTGAGCTGTGTGTCTGTGTGTGTGTGTGTGTGTGTGTGAGCTGTGTGTGTGTGTGTGTGTGTGTGTGTGAATGTGTCTGTCTGTGTGTGTGTCTGTGTGTGTGTGTGTGTCTGTGTGTGTGTGTGTGTGTGTCTGTGTGTGTGTGTGTGTGTCTCTGTGTGTGTGTGTGTCTCTGTGTGTGTGTATGTGTGTGTCTGTGTGTGTGTGCGTCTCTGTGTGTGTGTATGTGTGTGTCTGTGTGTGTGTGTGACTCTGTGTGTGTGTGTGTGTGTGTGTGTGTATGCTGGGGGGATTCTTTAGGAAGAAGAAAACATTCAGCAGGTAATAGGGAAGGCAAATGGAATGTTGGCCTTTATTTCAAAGGGAATGGAGTATAAAAATAGGGAAGTCTTGCTAAAACTATACAAGGCACTAGTTAGAC
Organism: Cetorhinus maximus; assembly: GCF_964194155.1. Lineage (NCBI taxonomy): Eukaryota > Metazoa > Chordata > Chondrichthyes > Lamniformes > Cetorhinidae > Cetorhinus > Cetorhinus maximus. The sequence goes on along the minus strand of NC_135882.1, from coordinate 177,344,531 downwards.
CACACCTAGAATACTGTGAAAATACTTATCTAAGGAAAGATATACTGGCATTGGAGGCAGTCCAGAGAAGGTTCACTAGGTTTATCCCAGGTATGGAGGGATTTTCTTATGAGGAGAGGTTGAGTAGGTTGGGCCTGTACTCATTGGAGTTTAGAAGAATGAGAGGCGGCCTTATTGAAACATATAAGATTCTTAGGGGGTTTGACAGGGTAGATGCTGAGAGGCTGTTCCCCTTGTGGGAGAGTCTAGGACCAGAGGGCATAATCTCAGAGTGACAGAGATGAGGAGGAATTTCTTCTCTCAGGGGGTAGTCAATCTGTGGAATTCTTTACCACAGAGGGCTGTAGAGGCTGGGTTGTTAAGTATATTCAAGGCTGAGATAGACAGATTTTTAATCAGTAAGGGAATCAAGGGTTATAGGGAAAAGGCAGGAAAGTAGAGTTGAGGATTATCAGATCAGCCATGATCTCACTGAATGGCAGAGCAGACTCGATGGGCCGAATGGCCTACTTCTGCTCCTATGTCTTATGGTCATCTGGTCTTATTAGATAGATAGTTATACTTCCTGATTACAATTGTGTGTTAACCAGTTCTTGCAGCTCGTTAAAAAGAAGTTTTGTTTAATAATAAATGAATCATTCTGAGTTTCAAAAGAAGCCTGGTCAGAGTCTCTTTCCTTCTGGGTGCGAGCGGTATAGGGACACAACTGGCCAATTCAGTAATGGTGCTGCCTACAGAGCAGTGGGGCTTGATCCTTCACCTCCTCCCATCCCGGTCACAACACGAGTGAGAAGCTATCTTTGGTGGCCAGGGTTAGATAAGGACACAGAAGACACAGTGTAGAGCATGTCAATCTGTAGAAAAGAAGCCACCATCAGTACTTATGTAACCATGGAAATGGCCGGCTAAAGTGTGGCAGATAGATTTCACAGAATTGGGAGGGCAACAGCTATTCAATGTGGCCGATGGCCATTCGAGGTGGATTGAGGAGTTTCCAATGAATGAAAAAACAACCAGTAAAACTCTGGATATTTTGCTCAGTTTGTTTGCTGCTTGTGGTTTCCCAGAGCAAATAATGTCCAACAACAGACTTCAGTTTTGTTCAGAAGAGTCTGGAAGATTCATGAGAATGAAGAGGGTGAAACAGACTAGAGTCCCACCATATCATCCTGCTTCAGATGGAGCAGACACTACACATTGCTGAGCGAGCTCTTGTTAAACAAACACTAAATACAAATTGGAAGAAATGTCAGTTGAATCACAAACTGGTGAATTTTTTGTTTCTTTATCGGAACATACCTCACACGGTTCGGAGGTTGGGTCCTTTGATCTTGGACACTAGGTGTGGGATTTGGTTTTTAGACAGACTGTAGACATACTCTGGCATCTGCTTCACACCCCTTTATTAGTACCACAGGCTACAGAGTATGTATGTATCACAGAATCACAGAAGAGGCCCTTCGGCCCATCGAGTCTGCACCGACATGTGAGAAACACCTGACCTACCTACCTAATCCCATTTACCAGCACTTGGCCCATAGCCTTGAATGTTATGATGTGCCAAGTGCTCATCCAGGTACTTTTTAAAGGATGTGAGGCAACCCACCTCCACCACCCTCCCAGGCAGCGCATTCCAGACCGTCACCACCCTCTGGGTAAAAAAGTTTTTCCTCACATCCCCCCCTAAACCTCCTGCCCCTCACCTTGAACTTATGTCCCCTCGTGACTGACCCTTCAACTAAGGGGAGCAGCTGCTCCCTATCCACCCTGTCCATGTAGCTCCTACTCTCTCTCTCTCTCTCTCTCTTAATTGGCCGGCAGGAGTGAAATCGCAGTCGTGGGCCAATCGCGGGCGGCGATCAGTGTTTCCCAGCTGATCCCGGGCCCACCAACCACACCTGCCCCTGGACATGTACCTGAAGTTCCGGAACCACAAGGCTACAGGTCAAGAGCTTGGAAGTGGGATTAGGCTGGGTGACTACATGTCGGCCTGTGCAGGTAGAATGGGGCAAACAGCCTCTTTCATGTGTTATAAACCTCACCAAATGCACTTTGCCTTTCTGAGACTCAGTCTGTCTTGAAGCGGCTTTGATCGGTGTTAAACCTGCACAAACATGGGTCTCTGCTGAGGGGTTTAGCTCGGGGCTGTTTGGCAAACAAGCAGCTGTACGAGGTTCCTGTTTACTGAGGCTTGTGTTTATTGTGTGAGGTTTGTGTTTATTGTGTGAGGTTTGTGTTTATTGTGTGAGGTTTGTGTTTATTGTGTGAGGTTTGTGTTTATTGTGTGAGGTTTGTGTTTATTGTGTGAGGTTTGTGTTTATTGTGTGAGGTTTGTGTTTATTGTAAGAGGTTTGTGTTTATTGTAAGAGGTTTGTGTTTATTGAAGCTGAGATGATGCAGAGACAAAGTCTGTCCAATGACAGATTCAGGTGGTTAAACAACAAATTTTTTTTTAAATTAATTTACAGGGTGTGGGTGTCGCTGTCTAGGCATTTATTACCCATCCCTAATTACCCTTGTTCAGAGGGTATTTAAGAGTTAACCACATTGCTGTGGGTCTGGAGTCACATGTAGGCCAGACCGGGTAAGGACAGATTTCCTTCCCTAAAGGACATTAATGACCCAGATGAGTTTTTATAACAATCGGTTTCAGGGTCATCATTAGACTTAATTCCAGATTTTTATTGAATTGATATTCCACCATCTGCCGTGGGGTTTGAACCCCGGTCCCCAGAGGATTACCCTGGGTCTCTGGATTACCAGGCCACTGCCGCCTTGTTAATAAAACTAAGAGAAATGTGCAAAGATACCAAGTTATATTGATTCCATTGGCTCAATGGGGAAGTCGTTGCTGGGTTTATCTTGTTATTGGGAAGTTTCTGATTGGTCTCTCCGTATTTAAAGTCATTTTTAAATTCAGGCTTAGCCATGTGACCTGTGGAGACTTCGGAAGGGTTACAGGAAGGTGTAGAGATTGGGGTCGGAGGCTATTCAGACCCTCGAGCTCACAAACATGGCCGATCTGTATCTTAACTCCGTCTCCTTGCCTTGGTCCCGTACACCTTAATCCCCTTACATCGCAAAACTCTACCAACCCCAGCTCTGAAATTTCCAATTGACCTCCGGCCTCCACAGCTTTTTTTTGGCGGGGGGGGAGAGAGTTCCAGATTTCCACTCCCCTTTGTGTGAAGAAGTGCTTCCTGACATCACCTCCCCCCCCATGAATGGCCTGGTTCAGATTGTAACGTTCTGCCCCCTCGTTCTGGGCTCCCCACCACCTTCTCAAGGGGGCAATTAGGGATGGGCAATAAATGCTGGCCCAGCCAGCAACGCCCACATCCCCTGGGCGAATGAATAAAAATATAATCTGTACTTTTCCATAAGCGTTTCCTAATTTGCGAAATTGCGTTCCTAAATGTGCTCGTTCGTCAATTCCTGGATCCTTGACGTTGAGGAAATTTTTGGAACGATCCTGAGAGGCCATCACAACACTTTCCCACATTGAACTCGGTCTAACTCAGCTTTACCCACTCACCGAATCGACCAGTGTCCCTATGGGACTTGCCGCTCGCTCCTAGACTATTTACTGCCACCTAACTTAGTGACGTCAGTAATCCTGCACACACACAGCTCTGGGTTGCTACATCCAACTCATTTATAAACACATTGAGAAGCTGAGATCCCTGTCCTGATCCCCGGGGAACACCATCACTCAGATCCTGCCAAAAGCAGAGCATCATTATGAGAATCGGCGATTAACTTGAGCATCGATCTCGGAGCAGAAACAGGTTTCAAATCCCTGATGATCGGCTGCAGTTTTAAACTCTTATATCGATGAGAGAAAGACTTGCATTTGCATGGCGCCTGTCACAACCTTAGTGCGTTTCCTGCAATGAACTGCTTTGGAAGTGGAGCCGCTGTTGTCATGCAGGGAATAGAGCAGGCAATTGGTGCTCAGCAAGATCCCACAATCTGATAATGACTGGATCATCCATATTTAGTGATCTTTGGTCAGGGATAAATGTTGCTTCAGGGATTTGGGGAGAAACGCCCGGCATTTCTTCACATCAGTGACAGAGGATCCTATACATCCACCCGAGAGGAGAGACAGATTAAATCCGACAGTGCAGCACTCCTTCAATACTGACCCTCTGATAGTGCAGCAATCCCTCAGTACTGACCCTCTGACAGTGCAGCACTCCCTCAGTACTGACCCTCCGACTGTACAGCAATCCCTCAGTACTGACCCTCTGACAGTGCAGCACTCCCTCAGTACTGACCCTCTGACAGTGCAGCAATCCCTCAGTACTGACCCTCTGACAGCGCAGCACTCCCTCAGTACTGACCCTCCGACAGTGCAGCAATCCCTCAGTACTGACCCTCCGACAGTGCAGCACTCCCTCAGTACTGACCCTCTGACAGTGCAGCACTCCCTCAGTACTGACCCTCCGACAGTGCAGCAATCCCTCAGTACTGACCCTCCGACAGTGCAGCACTCCCTCAGTACTGACCCTCTGACAGTGCAGCACTCCCTCAGTACTGACCCTCCGACAGTGCAGCAATCCCTCAGTACTGACCCTCCGACAGTGCTGCACTCCCTCAGTACTGACCCTCTGTCAGTGCAGCACTCCCTCAGTACTGACCCTCCGACAGTGCAGCACTCCCTCAGTACTGACCGTCCGACAGTGCAGCACTCCCTCAGTACTGACCCTCTGACAGTGCAGCACTCCCTCAGTACTGACCCTCCGACAGTGCAGCACTCCCTCAGTACTGACCCTCCGACAGTGCGGCACTCCCTCAGTACTGACCCTCCGACAGTGCAGCACTCCCTCAGTACTGACCCTCCGACAGTGCGGCACTCCCTCAGTACTGACCCTCCGACAGTGCAGCACTCCCTCAGTACTGACCCTCCGACAGTGCTGCACTCCCTCAGTACTGACCCTCCGACAGTGCAGCACTCCCTCAGTACTGACCCTCCGACAGTGCAGCACTCCCTCAATACTGATCTTCCGACAGTGCAGCACTCCCTCAATACTGACCCTCCGACAGTGCTGCACTCCCTCAGTACTGAACCTCGGAGAGTGCAGCTTTCCCTCAATACTGAACCTTGGACAGTGCAGCACTCCCTCAGTACTGACCCTCTGACAGTGCAACACTGCCTCATTACTTACCCTCCAACAGTGCAGCGCTCCCTCAGTACTGACCCGCCGACAGTGCAGCACTCCCTCAGTACTGACCCTCCGACAGTGCGGCGCTTCCTCAGCACTCACCCTCCAGTGGTACTCCCTCAGTACTGACCCTCCGACAGTGCAGCACTCCCTCAGTACTGCCCCTCTGACAGTGCAACACTCCCTGAGTACTGACCCTCCGACAGTGCAACACTCCCTGAGTACTGACCCTCCGACAGTGCAACACTCCCTGAGTACTGACCCTCCGACAGTGCAGCACTCCCTCAGCACTGATCCTCTGACAGTGCAGTGTTCCCTCAGTTATGAATCTCAGACAGTGCAGCACTCCCTCAGCACTGACCCTCCGACAATGCAGCACCCTCAGTAATGACCCTCCGACAGTGCAGCACTCCCTCAGTACTAACCCTCTGACAGTGCGGCACTCCCTCAGTACTGACCCTCCAACAGTGCAGCACTCCCTCAGTACTGACCTTCTGACAGTGCAGCACTCCCTCAGTACTGACCGTCCGACAGTGCAGTACTCCCTCAGTACTGACCCTCCAACAGTGCAGCACTCCCTCAGTTCTGCCCCTCCGACAGTACAGCGCTGCCTCAGTACTGACCCTCTGACAGTGCGGCACTCCCTCAGTACTGACCCTCTGACAGTGCAGCTCTGCCTCAGCACTGACCCTCCGACAGTGCAGCACTCCCCCAGTACTGACCCTCCAACAGTGCAGCACTCCCTCAGTACTGACCCTCTGACAGTGCAGCACTCCCTCGGTACTGGCCCTCCGACAATGCAGCACCCCCTCAGTACTGACCCTCTGACAGTGCTGCACTCCCTCAGTACTGACCCTCTGACAGTGCAGCACTCCCTCAGTACTGACCCTCCGACAATGCAGCACTCCCTCAGTACTGACCCTCTGACAGTGCAGCACTCCCTCAGTACTGACCGTCCGACAGTGCAGCACTCCCTCAGTACTGACCCTCCAACAGTGCAGCACTCCCTCAGTACTGCCCCTCTGACAGTGCAGCGCTGCCTCAGTACTGACCCTCTGACAGTGCGGCACTCCCTCAGTACTGACCCTCTGACAGTGCAGCACTCCCTCAGTACTGACCCTCCAACAGTGCAGCACTCCCTCAGTATTGCCCTTCCGGCAGTGCAGCGCTGCCTCAGTACTGACCCTCTGAGAGTGCGGCACTCCCTCAGTACTGACCCTCCGACAGTGCAGCACTCCCTCAGTGCTGACCCTCTGACAGTGCAGCACTCCCTCAGTACTGACCCTCTGACAGTGCCGCACTCCCTCAGTACTGACCCTCTGACAGTGCAGCACTCCCTCAGCGCTGACCCTCTGACAGTGCAGCACTCCCTCAATACTGACCCTCCGACAATGCAGCACCCCCTCAGTACTGACCCTCTGACAGTGCTGCACTCCCTCAGTACTGACCCTCCGACAGTGCAGAACTCCCTCAATACTGATCTTCCGACAATGCAGCGCTCCCTCAGTACTGACCCTCCGACAGTGCAGCACTCCCTCAATACTGACCCTCCGACAGTGCTGCACTCCCTCAGTACTGAACCTCGGAGAGTGCAGCTTTCCCTCAATACTGAACCTTGGACAGTGCAGCACTCCCTCAGTACTGACCCTCTGACAGTGCAGCAATCCCTCAGTACCGACCCTCTGACAGTGCAGCACTCCCTCAGTACTGACCCTCTGACAGTGCAGTGCTCCCTCAGTACTGACCCTCCGACAGTGCAGCACTCCCTCAGTACTGACCCTCTGACAGTGCAGCACTCCCTCAGTACTGACCCTCCGACAGTGCAGCACTCCCTCAGTACTGACCTTCTGACAGTGCAGCACTCCCTCAGTACTGACCTTCTGACAGTGCAGCACTCCCTCAGTACTGACCCTCTGACAGTGCAACATTCCCTGAGTACATCCTCAGCACAATATAAGACAGTGTGAGGGGACTTGGTCTCCACAAGGACTGGATGGTTGGGTCTATCAATACTGTCGTAGACAAATGGAACTGTGACAGATAAGGGGGTGAAGTTGATTTTTCTCTCTTTTGGGTTCTGCACATTTTATATCAATGATGAAGGGAGCGAAGGAATGGTGGCTAAATTTACTGATGACATAAGGATAAGTAGGACAGTAATTTGTGAAGAGGAGATAAGGAGCCTGCAAAGGACTATGGACAGGTCAAGTGAGCGGGCACAGAATTAGCAGGTGGAGTATAATGTGGGAAAATGTCAACTTGTCCACTTTGGCCGGAAGAACAGAGAAGCTGCATATTCTTTACATGGAGCAATGTTGCAGAACTCTGAGGTGCAGAGGGATCTGGGTGTCCCGGTACATGAATCACATAAAGTTAGTATGTAGGTGCAGCAAGTGCTTCGGAAGGTAAATGCAATGTTGTTGTTTAGAGCGAGGAGAATGGAATATAAAAGCGGGGATGTTTTGCTGCAGTTGTACAGGGCGTTGGTGAGACCACGTCCAGGGTAGAATATTTCGCTTGGCGTGCGGGCATGCGCCCAACACACTCGGGCGTTAAATAGCGTGCGATATTTCGGGTTTATAGCCCTCTTAATTGTCGGCAGTCATGCTTCTGAGTTTAGGAGGTGCCCGGCGACTATAAAGAGGGCTATTAACCCATTGACGGTGCCATTAACTGGGACTTCTCACTGCCTGCCCATCGTCACTGTTGGCAGGTAGGTGAACCTGCCAGGCAGACTTTACATTTTTGAGGAAACCTCATCCAAGGGTGGGATAAGGTTTCTGATGTTAATTTTTTAAAAATAAAGAGCGTTAGGGCAGAACGTCCATCATCCATTTGTTCCGGGGACGGATTCTGATGCTTGGGCGTCTTTTCCCGGTTTTTAAAATCTTTATTTTTTGGCGTTTAAATTCTTCCGCTCCCTGAGGCAGCTCTCTGGGCCTTCAGGGAACTTTCACTCCGCGCACCCCCTCACCAGCACTGCCTTCAGCGCTCACCCTCCTCCCGCCCCCAACCCCGGCAGCGCTGATCATGGGTCTCCATTTCCCAACCACCCCTGGGCCCAGGGCACACCCGCCAAGCCGGAAATTCAGGCCCTGGAGTCCTGTGTACAGATTCGGTCTCCTTATTGAAGAAAGGATGTATTTGCCTTAGAGGCAGTTCAGAGAAGGTTCACTTGACTGATGCCTGGGATGGATGGGGGGGCGCTTATCTTATGAGGAAAGGTTGGACAGGTTGGGCCTGTATCCATTGGAGTTTAGAAGAATGAGAGGTGATCTTATTGAAACATATAAAATCCTGAGGGGACTTGACAGGGTGGGTGCTGAGAGGATGTTTCCCCCTGTGGGAGAGACTAGAACTGGGGGACACAGTTTAAAAGTAAGGAGTCTCCCATTTAAGACGGAGATGAGGGGAAATGTTTTCTGTCAGGGTCAGTTGTCTGTGGAACTCTCTTCCCCAGGGGAGAGAGGTGGAGGCTGTGCCACTGAATATTTTAAAGGCTGAAATAGGACCATAGGGAGCTCGGAGCAGGAGTAGGCCTTTGAACCTGCCCTGTCACTCAGGGAGATCATGGCTAATCTGAATGTGGTTTTAGCTCCAGTTTCCTCCATAACCCCTGACTCCCTTACCTAACAAAACTCTACCTAATTCCACCTTGAATGAATTCAAAGACCCAGCCTCCACACACCAACGGCCCTTTGGGAGAAAAACAATTCTCATCTCTGTCTTAAAAAGAAGATTTCTTATTTTTAAACTATGCCCCCCTCCCCCACAAGAGGAAGCATCCTCTGGGTATCCGATCTATTTCCAAGTCAGGATTATGATGAAGAGATTAATGTCTATAATGTTATTGGAAATTTTTGTTAAAAAATAGAGTTTAGTGGCGTCTGTCTATTTGTGTGTCTGTGTGTGTCTAAATTGGATTAAAGACAGCTAGTCTGGGTGCTTTGATGTATAGAAAGAAGTAGGTTTGAAATGGTAATTAGACAAACATGGGGCAGTTTATAAACATGGGTGTTAAGGGGGGTAAGTTTGCATTTGTTGAATAAGGCATTTGAGTGGGAGTAAAATCTTGCACCGAGCTGGGAGACGCCAAGCAATGTGTTTATATTACTAATAAAATTAGTGGGATGAAAATGTTATTGTTAGAAGATGTGGAGTTAAAAACCTAGTAATACAATGGGAAATTTACATTCAAAGGAAAAGCTAGGTACAAACAGAAAGGAGTTTGTGTGTAAGGCAGAGGCATTTAAGATCTAACCTGCCTGTATGCCCGCAACTGTGTCTGCAAGGAACCTCCATTTGAATTTGTATGGTCAAATGTGCTTTGCCTGGAGTTTTTGAGTTTTACTGTTGCCTTAACAGGGGTGTAACTGAGAGTCAGATTAATTAGGGGATTTTTGTAGTTCTTGCAGTAGTAATTTTATAGACGTGTGTGCTTCCAATTTTTCTTGTATTAATAAATGTCGAATTTAGTTTTATAAAGAACCTCTCGAGACTCGGTGGTCTTATTACTACTGAATTCAAAGCCTGCTTCTCGAAACATACAAATTGCAAAAATGGGTTTTATGACAGATGTTTCAAGTTTCCCATGGGATTTGAACAACTCAGTCCTTACCATCGGCGGTGTCATAATAACTGGGGGCTCTTGGCAGGATATAATTGTAATTCCTTGATTGGTTTGGCATTGGTGAATCTTAAGGCTATGAGTGTGAGGTGATACACTTTGGAAGGAGTAATTTGACAAGGAAGTATTCAATGAACGGCATGACACTAGGAAGTTCTGAGGAACAAAGGGACCTTGGCGTGTGTGTCCATTGATCTCTGAAGGCGGACGGGCATGTTAGTGGGGTGGTGAAAAAGGCATATGGGACACTTGCCTTTATCAATCGAGGCATAGATTACAAAAGTAGGGAGGTCATGTTGGAGTTGTATAGCACCTTGGTGAGGCCACAGCTGGAGTACTGTGTTCAGTTCTGGTCGCCACATTATAGGAAGGATGTGATTGTACTGGAGGGGGTGCAGAGGAGATTCACCAGGATGTTGCCTGGGATGAAACATTTAAGTTATGAAGAGAGGTTGGATAGACTTGGGTTGTTTTCGTTGGAGCAGAGAAGACTGAGGGGCGACCTGATCGAGGTGTACAAGATTATGAGGGGCATGGACAGGGTGGATAGGGAGCAGCTGTTCCCCTTAGTTGAAAGGTCAGTCACAAGGGGGCACAAGTTCAAGATGAGGGGCAGGAGGTTTAGGGGGGATGTGAGGAAAAACTTTTTTACCCAGAGGGTGTTGACGGTCTGGAATGCACTGCCTGGGAGGGTGGTGGAGGCGGGTTGCCTCACATCCTTTAAAAAGTACCTGGATGAGCACTTGGCACCTCATAACATTCAAGGCTATGGGCCAAGTGCTGGTAAATGGGATTAGGTAGGTAGGTCAGGTGTTTCTCATGTGTCGGTGCAGACTCGATGGGCCGAAGGCTGATGCTGAGTACGAGAAGCACTTTGGATTCAGGAGTTGGCTCTGAGGTATTTTTAAAGTGGTAAGGCTGCAAAAATGGCTGAGTCCACGACTAAATCTTTTTTTGGAAGTGGAAGATGTAACTCTGGTTGGGTTACAAAGAGTAACCAAGTGCGAGTTTACAGAGTTGGCAGATAAATTACAATTGGAGTTAGCTGTGGGGGGGTAGGAAATCAGACAGAATTGATGTGATCGCATAACATTTGAAATTGGAAGGAATACCTGAGAGACAGAGAGTTCTCCAAGTGGTGCTTCACTGGAATAGGCTCAGATTCAGTTGCAAATGACAATGATTGAACTGGAAGGAAAGGAAGGAGACAGGGAATTCCAAAGGGAACAGGCAGAAAGGCAGGAGAGAGAAAGAAAACAGGAAAGGGAGTTCGAAATTTTGAAGATAGAGAAGGAGAAAGAGAAAAAGAGAGAGAGAGAGAATTCCAACTGGCAGTTAAGTAAGAGATGCCGGGGGTGGGGAAGGACTTATCTCCAGGGTAGAATACAGCAGGGAGATGTTTAAATTTGTACAAGCTCTTCCAAAGTTTGAGGAGAGGGATGTTGAAGCATTCTTTATTTCGTTTGATAAGATAGCTAAACAAATGAAATGGCCACAGGAAAACTGGACGTTATTATTACAGTCTAAGTTGGTGGGTAGAGCGCATGAGGATATGCTTCATTATCAGAGGAAATATCGGTGAATTATGATGTGGTGAAAAAGGTTATTTTGAGTGTATATGAGTTGGTTCCTGAAGCATATAGACAGAAATTTAGGAAATGAGAAAACAGCCTGGGCAAATTCATATTGAGCTTGAGAGAGTGAAACAAAATAACTTTGACCAGGCGATACGGGCATTAAAAATAGAGACAACTAAGCAGTTCTTAGAGGTTTAATTCTTCTGAAAGAATTTAAAGATTCAATCCCTTCGGTAGTGGAGGAACAGAGGTTGATTCTGTGAGGCTAGCCCACGAACGGGATGAGGTTTCCAAAAGCAAATAAAAACAAAATAAAAGTTTTGCAATTGAATTAATAACATGTCCCTGCTCCTGTGACCGAGTCACATGAGGGGACATGTTTTATGATATGTTTATTTTCTCCGTGCCTCAGGGAGATTACGCAGCACCCACTCGCGTGCATGCATGAATTTGCCCCACACCCTCCTTAACCCCCCCTCACCACCCCCCCAGCACTCAACACTGCCGCTCGCATTTCACACGCCCAGGGCCTTAATTGGCCTTCCAGCATGAAATTGTGGCGTGGTGCCAATCACGGACGGCCGCCCTCACCAAGCCCACCTGCCAAGGGCAGAATTCTGCCCTATGTGTTAATTCATGGGGCTAAACCTTTTTTCCATCACCCTTTGAAATCTGAAAAGGATAGAAAGTGGGAAGGTGAAAGGAAGGTCAGGGAAGAGTAGGAGCAGCTGAAAATTCCCAGGACGTTTTTTTCTCAGAACAAAAAGGAAGGTGTTGAGGTTAGAAGTGACATTCGAAAATGGAGGTGTTCACAATGTAATAAAGTGGGACACACAAAGTCAGTGTGCTGGAGACTGCAGGGAAATCTGTTGAATTATTGGGGTGCAGTAAAGTTCTGGAAGTAAAAGTACTGTGGGTCCCGAGGTTCAGGCACAGGAGAAACCAGTGGTTTGTGTCCAGGTGAAACAGGGAGAATGAGTGATAGGTAAAGAAGTGGGAATGTGTTCACAATTTACCCAAGCTAATTTGGAGGAGCAGGTTGCAGAAATGTTTAAAGATTTTTTATGTGAAGGGAAAGTCTTTCCCTGTGTACAGGGTGGAGTAGGTAAAGATGTTAAAATTTTAAGAGACACAGGGGCTAGTCAATCCTTAATGTTGTGGGATAGTGACATTCGTTGTTCAAAGGGAGTGTTGCAGGAACAGGTGATAATAAATAAGGTTCATGGAGATGCTAAACCTACCCCCCTAACGAAGATAAATTTAAAGACTAAGCGGAAGATAGGCGAAGTTATTGTTGGAGTAATTGGAAAAATTGCCCATTTCAGGGGTTCAATTTATTCTGGGTAATGATATAGCTGGATCGCAAATGTGGGTGATGCCTGTGGTAGTTGAGCAGCCTGTAGAAGTGTTTTCAACAGAGGTGTTACAGAGAGAGCATCCTGGATTGTTTCCAGACTGTGTGATAATGAGATCACAGGCACACAGTTTCAAATAAGAGAAACAAGAAGGACAGGCAGTTCGAAGGCAGGAGGAAGGTATTGAAATCCAATTAACAGGCACTTATTTACTATCACCTGTTCCTGCAATACTCCTTCTGAACAACAAATATCACTATCCCACAACATTAAGGATTGACTAGTCCCCGTGTCTCTTAAAATTTTAACATCTTTACCTGCTCCACCCTGTACACATGGAAAGACTTTCCCTTCACAAACAAAATCTTTAAACATTCCTGGAACCTGCTCCTCCGAATTATCTTGGGTAAATTGTGATCACATTCTCACCTCTTTACCTGTCACTCATTCTCCCTGTTTCACCTGCACACAAACCATTGGTTTCTCCTGAGCCTGAAACTCAGAACCCACAGTACTTTTACTTCCAGAACTTTCTGTGTTCGGGAAGACACAGGAGAGGGCCATTCAGCTGAAGTGTTTAACTCAAGGCAGTTAATTAAGTTGCAGCAGGAGGATTTGCAATTAAAACAGTTATATCAGAAAGCTTACTCAGAAACAGAAGCCAAATGTATTCCAGTATGTCATTATCTTCGGGATAATATTCTGATGAGAAAATGATGGTCAGATGATGTCTCAGCAAATGAAAGCTGGAGGGATGTACAGCAGATTGTTATCCCATTAGGGTATAGAAATGAGATTCTGAAGATTGCTCATGAAATTCCAATGGTGGGGGTGGGGGGCATTTAGGAATTAGAAAGATTAGGAAAAAGTACACAAACATTTTTATTGGCCAGGATTGCATATGGATGTAGTCGAATTCTGTTGAACATATTACACATGTCAGGTAATCACAAGCAGTGATTAAGCCGGCACCTTTAATCCCATTACCAACATTTGAAGAACCTTTTACTAGGGTCATGATTGATTGTGTAGGACCCCTCCCCAAGACTAAAAGTGGAAATCAGTATTTATTGACAATAATGGATGTGTCTACCAGGTTTCCTGAAGCGATACCTTTAAGAAATATTATAGCTAAGAAGATTATGGATGAGTGAATAAAATTTTTTACAAGATACGGTTTACCTAAGGAAATACAATCAGATCAGGGGTCAAATTTTACGTCACAGATGTTTAAGGAAGTAATGGACAGTTTCGGGCTAAAACAATTTAAATCAGCAGCTTGTTGTCTGGAGTCACAAGGAGCTTTGGAAATTTGGCATCAAACCTTAAAACTATGCTGAAAGCAGTACTGTCAGGATTATCCACAGGATTGGGATGGGGGGAATTCCATTCCTGTAGTTTGCCTTTAGGGACACTCCTAATGCATCACCTGGTATTGGTCCTTTTGAACCAGAAATCCAGAAACTGGTCTCCTGGATTATGTACCAAACTTCAGAGAGACATTGGACAGAGCATGTGAGTTGGCTAGGGAACATTTAAAGATATCAGAGCAAGTGATAAAAGTGAAAGCAGATAAGAAAGCTAAAGCTGGTAGTTTTATTGCTGGAGGGGAAGTGCTAGTTCTGTTACCAGTATTAGGGAACTCATTAAATGCAAGATTTAGTGGGCCTTACAGGATTGAAAAAAATTGATTGCAGTAAATTATTTAGTAAATACTCCAGAAAGAAGAAAGAAGCAGAGGGTTTGTCATGTAAATATGTTTAGAAAGTACTTTGACAGGGAAGAGGAACAAAAAGAGGTGTTAGTGATGGTGGATGATGAGAAAGGGGTAGAACTGCAGGATTCTGAAACTGATTTTCCTCTAATCAAATTGGATAATGAGGGGGGCTTGAAAATTTAAATTGAGTTACCTTCCAGACAAACGTCAAAGTGATTTGTAAAATCTATTGCAGTCACACAAACCTATTTGTGGGAATAAGTTGGGGAGGACAGATTTAGCTTTACATGATGTCTCTGTAACAGTTTCATCTTCGATAAGGCAACATCCTTATAGATTAAATCCGGCAAAGTTATCACAAGTACAAAAAGAAATTGATTTCATGCTTCAAAATGATATCATTAAGTCTGATTGCAGTAACTGGAGTTTGCCTATTGTACTGGTACTGAAACTGGATGGAATACAAAGAGTGTGTGTGGACTATCGAAAGGTGAATGCGGTGACCAAAGTGGATTCATATCCCATACCGCGGTTGGAGGATTGTATTGAGAAAGTGGGACAATTGAAATTTATCACAAAGATTGACTTGCTAAAAGGATTTTGGCAGGTACCATTGTCGGAGATAGCAAAGGAGATATCAGCTTTCATAATGCCAAGTGAACTATCTCAGTTTAAAGTCATGCCATGTGGTATGAAGAATGCACCTGCGACATTTCAAAGACTGACAAACAAAGTAATTGTGGGTCTAAGCAATTCTGCGGTTTATATTGATGGTCTAATTGTTTTCAGTCAGATGTGGGAGGAGCATTTACTTATTTATGAATTAGTTACTCAATTACAAGAAGCTAATTTGGTGGTGAACTTGGCTAAAAATGAATTTGCAAAAGCACAAGTTACGTATCTAGGCTATACCATTGGACATGGTAAGGTGGCTCCGAGAGATGTGAAAGTCAAGGCTATCGTGGATTTCCCAGTGTCTACAACAAAATGAGAAGTTTGAGATTTCTGGGCAGCAGTGGGTTTTACCAGAAATTTGTACCAAATTTTAGCCGTGTGGTTGCTCCACTGACTGAACTATTAATAAAGAATAAGATGTTTCAATGGGCACTGGGGTGTCAGCTGGCATTTGCCAATTTGAAAATTGTATTAACTACAACACCAGTTGTGGAAGTACCCAATTATGCCAAGCAATCTAAGTTGGCCGTTGGCGCAAGCGATATAGGCATTGAGATGCGTACACTGGATTCAGTTGTATTAAGTCCATCAAGACTTTAGAGATTTTTTTTTTAAAACTAAAATGAAAATATGTATTAACAAAAGAAAAGATTTCAAGCACATACATAGGTCTATGAATTACTATTATAATAGCTCCTAAAATCCCTAATTAACCTGGCTCCCAGTTACATCCTCTTTAAGGCAACTGTCCAAAAATAGATTTTAGATTTTAAACAGATCCAGCAAATTAACACAATACCCTGGACAGTGGAATTCAAAGTGGCTTTCTCCAGCTTTGGTCTCTGTAGACAGCAGGCTCAATGCACAAATACTGTAGGCTTCATACACTTCTGTTAGATCTGACGATGCCTTCCCCTGAGACATAGTTCATTCTCCTTTATACATGTTCCTCCCATTTTAATATGTAAATTCCATTGTTCCATATGTCTTTGGAACTTTACCTTTCTTATAATATAAATCTTCTCATGTTGCTACTATTCTCATTAACCTATTTGAAATTCAAATCCCCCTTCATCTACCTAAAAATGATAATTCCCATTACACCTTACATGCTAAGACCCCAACCATGTTTACTCATTAGCATATTAAAGAAACTTCTACATCTTACTTCTTTTGATAACTTCAACTTGTAGTCTGCTTGGCTACAAAATTGAATAAATCACACACACAGACAGAACAGCACAACCCCTATAAACCTACTTAACAATAAACTGTAAAAATGTTAGGAAAATTATTATACCCTCATTACAGTGTTGGTGGAGGTTACAGAGAGAGGGAGGATTGTAGGGGCTCGAGGAGGTTACAGAGATAGGGAGGGGTGTAGGGGTGGAGGAGGTTACAGAGATAGGGAGGGTTATAGGAGGTTAGAGAGATTGAGAGGGTTGTAGGGGTGGAGGAGGTTACAGAGATAGGGAGGGCTATAGGGCTGGAGGAGGTTACAGAGATAGGGAGGGGTGTGGGGGCTGGAGGAGGTTACAGAGATAGGGAGGGTTGTAGGGGCTGGAGGAGGTTACAGAGATAGGGAGGGGTTTAGGGGCTGGAGGAGGTTACAGAGATAGGGAGGGGTGTGGGGGCTGGAGGAGGTTACAGAGATAGGGAGGGGTGTAGGGGCTGGAGGGGGTTACAGAGATAGGGAGGGGTGTAGGGACTGGAGGAGGTTACAGAGATAGGGAGGGGTGTAGGGGCTGGAGGAGGTTACAGAGCTAGGAAGGGGTGTAGGGGCTGGAGGAGATTACAGAGATAGGGAGAGGTGTAGGGGCTGGAGGAGGTTACAGAGATAGGGAGGGGTGTAGGGGCTGGAGGAGGTTACCGAGATAGGGAGGGGTGTAGGGGCTGGAGGAGGTTACAGAGGTAGGGAGGGGTGTAGGGGCTGGAGGAGGTTACAGAGATAGGGAGGGGTGTAGGGGCTGGAGGGGGTTACAGAGATAGGGAGGGGTGCAGGGGCTGGAGGAGGTTACAGAGATAGGGAGGGGTGTAGGGGCTGGAGGAGGTTACAGAGGTAGGGAGGGGTGTAGGAGCTGGAGGGGTTACAGAGATAGGGAGGGTTGTAGGGGCTGGAGGAGGTTACAGAGATAGGGAGGGTTGTAGGGGCTGGAGGAGGTTACAGAGATAGGGAGGGTTGTAGGGGCTGGAGGAGGTTACAGAGATAGGGAGGGTTGTAGGGGCTGGAGGAGGTTATAGAGATAGGGAGGGATGTAGGGGTGGAGGAGGTTACAGAGATAGGGGTGTAGGGGCTGGAGGAGGTTACATAGATAGGGAGGGGTGTAGGGGCTGGAGGAGGTTACAGAGTTAGGGAGGGTTGTAGGGGCTGGAGGAGGTTACAGAGATAGGGAGGGTTGTAGGGGCTGGAGGAGGTTACATAGATAGGGAGGGGTGTAGGGGCTGGAGGAGGTTACAGAGTTAGGGAGGGTTGTAGGGGCTGGAGGAGGTTACAGAGATAGGGAGGGGTGTAGGGGCTGGAGGAGGTTACAGAGATAGGGAGGGGTGTAGGGGCTGGAGGAGGTTACAGAGATAGGGAGGGGGTGTAGGGGCTGGAGGGGGGTTACAGAGATAGGGAGGGGTGTAGGGGCTGGAGGAGGTTACAGAGATAGGGAGGGGTGTAGGGGCTGGAGGAGGTTACCGAGATAGGGAGGGGTGTAGGGGCTGGAGGGGGGTTACAGAGATAGGGAGGATTGTAGGGGCTGGAGGAGGTTAGAGAGATAGTGAGGGGTTGTAGGGGCTGGAGGAGGTTACAGAGATAGGGAGGGGGTGTAGGGGCTGGAGGGGGGTTACAGAGATAGGGAGGGGTGTAGGGGCTGGAGGGGTTATGGTTAGAGGGTGTGTGGGTGTCTGGGATTACTGCTTCCCTTGTTACCCAGGTCTCTAACTGCCTATGAAGTCCCGAGACAGTGTTAGGGGGTAGATCCTGGGTGCAGTGGGTGGGGAGGGTTAGGGATGAGTACAAAGCCCCTGTGAGTTCTAGTTTGATTTGATTTAGTTTAAAAGGCTTTTCCATCTGTAAAGCCTCCTGGACAGTTTCGGCAGGTTCAATGCCAGAACAAACTCAGCGCTTCGAGGCAATTCATTAGCAGCAATCTTTCTAATAGAGGG
Organism: Cetorhinus maximus; assembly: GCF_964194155.1. NCBI lineage: Eukaryota > Metazoa > Chordata > Chondrichthyes > Lamniformes > Cetorhinidae > Cetorhinus > Cetorhinus maximus. The sequence continues at coordinate 177,326,262 of NC_135882.1, read as the reverse complement.
ACTTTACCACCAGGTCAGCAATCTATAAACAGGCCCATCACACAGATTGTTCAATCACAGCAACCTCTGCCCTCACACGCTGCATTTCTCTCTCTCTCTATCTGTTCCGAATTCACTCTCTCTCTGATTATAGAATCTAGCTCAACTCTCTCTCTCTCTCATCCTGTATCCTCCTCTGTCTGTTACTTTCTTTATTGTCTGTCAATTTTCCATCTCTGTCTCTCTTTCTCTCTCTGCCTCTCTCTGCTACTGTTTCTCTCTCTGCTTCTCTGATACTTTCTCTTCTCTCTGTATCTCTCTCTGTCTCTCTCTCTCACTTTTTTTTACTGCCTGTCTCTTTCTCCCCTTTCTCTCTCTCTCTCTCTGTCTCTCTGTCAATGTGTCTTTATTTCTCTCTCACTATCCCTGATTCTCTCGCGCTCTGTGTCCCCCTGTCCCTCTCTAATCCTCTGTTTCTCTGTCTGCCTCATCTTTCATTGGCCCATTTCCTTATTTCTCCTCTTCTCTGTTTTCACATTCCCTCTTTCTCTACCACCCTCTTTAATTGCCTCATTTGGCTTAATCCTGTGTTTGTGTCTGTCAGTGGCTGTCATAGTTAACAGAGACTTTGAGGGGAATCCTTGCGCTGATTCGAATGCAGTGGTCACTCAGCAACCATTAGCATTAATATTTCAGAGCAGTCAATCTGTCTCTACACTGACCCAGCTTCATTAGCTAGAGAGCTTCACATCCACATATAGAGATGCTCAAACACTTCATTCACACACACACACACCGACACACACACACACACACACAGACACATACACACACACACACCGACACACACACACACACACACACACCGACACACACACACACACCGACACACACACACACACACCGACACACACACCGACACACACACACACCGACACACACACACACACACCGACACACACACACACACCGACACACACACACCGACACACACACACACACACACAGCGACACACACACACACCGACACACACACAGCGACACACACACACCGACACACACAGCGACACACACACACACAGCGACACACACACACACACCGACACACACACAGACTCACAAAGACACCCTGACTCATAATCACATTCACACATAGCAAGACACACAGACACACACAGACAGACACACGCACACGTGTACACACATAAACAGAACACACACACTCATGGACAGAGACACACTCACACTGACAGACAGACAAACATATACAGCACACACACACACACACACACACACACACACATAAACTGATAAGTGACAAATAACATTCGTGCCACACAAGTACCAGGCAATGACCATCTCCAACAAGAGAGAATCTAACCACCTCCCCTTCACAATCAATGGCATTACTGTTGATGAATCTCCCAGTATCAACATCCTAGGAGTTACCATTGACCAGGAACTGAATTGGACTAGCCATATAAATACTGTGGCTACAAGAGCAGGTATTGTTCTCAGGGGAAGAGCCTCTGGGGTGCAGGAAGCCATGTCCATGATGGGAAGGATACCTGGTCGCCCTCTTTTGTTTTGGGCAGGGGCCCTACACAGTCCACTAACACCTTGCTGAATGGTTCCCCAAAAGCTGGCACAGGAATCATAAGTGCAGGTCTTATTGCAGGCTGGGGTTTTAACCACAACCTGGCAGCTGTGGCAGGTTCTGCAAAACCTCACTGCCTCCCTGTGGAGGCATGGCCAGTAAAAATTCTGGCTGAAGTGGACTTGGGTTTTGCACATATGGACATGCCCAGCCATCGGAATTTCGTGAGCTACAGTACCTCGGCAGCACAACTACCTGGTGGATTACTGTCCACTCCTCATTTGCAGGTCTGTGATGGGGGTCTCCATTTCCTCATCAGCACCTCATCTTTAATGTAGTAGCATTCAGGGACTGCTTCTGCCTCAGCTTCAGTGTGGCCAGTCTGAACTAATGTTTTTAACAGTGGGTCAGCCTGCTGGACCGCTACCAATCAAGGTCTATTTGTTGCCTCCTTAGGGTCTTCTAGAATCCCGAAAAAGGTTTCAGATAACCAGATCGTAGGGTCTTCTGCCTGCAGTGCCACTTCAGTCTCCAGTGATGGTGCTTGTCTGGCCATGGACCGCATTACTACACAGTCTGGGAAAATGCCAGGCACTTTGTCCTGCAGCTGTTCTGTCTCCTGACCTCAGTGGGCTTCTCTGAGACCACTGGGGATGCTATTACCTTTGATCCTGCCAGGTCATCACCGAGCAGCAGGTCGACCCTGTCCACTGGTAAACTGGGGACGACTCCCACAGTCAGTGGCCCTGATACAAAGTCGTACTCTAGATGCACCCAGTATAAGGAGATGGCTATGTACCCTCCTTCAAGCCCCTTTACCAACACCTTGGCACTTACTGCACTCTCTGGTGGAAAGGTCATGCCTTTTCACAGCAGTAGAGTTTGGCTGACCGCTGTATCCCTCAGTATTACTACAGGCTTACTCACCCTTCCTACAGATACAAAATCCTTGTAACTCTCAGGGATCTGTTTAACTTCATCCACACTCTCAGGAGTGCTTCTATACGAATTCACAGCTGCATCAGAGCCATAGCCTGCTCTGCCATACTCTCTACTGCCTCCCATTCTCTGCACGGGGTTTATGTGCCCCAATAAACCCCACTGCTTTTTCCCATTACTTCCAGCTGTTGGCCCATAGGCAGTTAAAACTCAGGTTTCTTAACCTCACATTTCATCTCAGCACCACTCTTTCTGTCCTGAGATGGACCCCCAGCATTTCCCTCTCTCCCATGGGTGCTCAGTTTCCTATCACTCTCTCCACCTCTAACCTTTCCAGTTGGTTGGGGGTGACTAGGGGAGGGTCTCTTCTGGAACAAAGGTTTGTGGATCAGCTCATAATCATCAGCCAGTGTCGCTGCCTGCCTGGCCCCTCTTACCCTTTGTTCCACTATATGTGTTCTTATTGAAAAGGGTAGGGAGTTTTTAAACACCTCAAGGAGAACTATTTCACAGTGGTTGCCTTAAGCATCATCTCTCAGTCCGCAACACATCGATTCAAAAAGGAGGTCACGGATGCCCTTAAGTAGCTTTTGTTTTACGCGCACTCACCCACTGGTCAAAAGCAAGTTGCTTAAGCCTTTCAAATTCCAGGTACATCTGGTCAGGCCTTTTCCTGAGGCTATGGAATTTCTGACAGTCTGCCTCCAGCACTAACTGGAATGCACTTAAAATAGCCCTTTTTGCTGCCTCATAGTCAGTGGCATTTTCCTCAGACAGGAGGGAGCTCTCCCTGGAAGTTTACTCTGTAGTAATAAAGACCAATATTGGACTGGCCACTTTAACTGCTGCACCAACTGCTTGAAAGAGATAAAGAAGGCTTCCACCTCTGCTTCATCAAATTTAGGGATTAAATGATTGCCTCAGCTTTTAGGCTTGAGCTAGTGGTGTCTTCAAGGGACACAGTAGGATTTCTGCCCCTCAGCTCGAGCTGTTTTAGTTTAAACTCCCTTTCTCTCTCTCTGCCCTGAAATTCTCTCTCTTTGCTCCATGCCCTTTCCTGTCTTTCCTCCTTTTCTCTCTTCTGAAATTCTAATTTCTGCTGCTCCAATTTTAATCTCTCTACTGCTACTCTATCCATTTCAACGTCTTCAATTTCCTCCTGTAGACTGTTGGCCACCCGTCTTAAAATTTTGGGTTTTCTGATTTTCGGGTGGAATTCTAATCCTAAGTACCTCATTAAATCTTTTAACTGTTCGAGCGACAGAACTTTTAAATTCTCAAAAGTAACTTCCCCTAATTCACATAGAGAAGCACTGGCATCAAATTTGGACATTTCTATACTTTAGTGGTACACCTCAGATAGCCTTTCTGCAGCTTTTAAAATTGGTTTCGAAGGAACAATTTACTTTTCCCACTCTAATTCTTTCATTTTGTCTATGGGAACAATTCTGGCACCAAGTCCCCAATTTGTTACGACTGGTCCCCAGGCGAGGTCCCCATTTTGTTATGATCCCTGACGAGGTCCCTCAAATTGTTAACTTCCCGAACAGAACCCCAATTTTGTTCTGCTCCTGGGGTGAGGTGGAATGAGCTGCTCCCCTTCTTTATTCAACCCCCACCCCGCCGGCTGGTCACTACAAGGTTTAATTTAAAAGGGATCCCTTCCCCCATGGATACCTTTTCCCAGTCCAAATGTGTTTATATTTTGCAAGGAGCCAATTTAACCAGGCTGTCTTGAGTCAAAGAAAGAGTAAGTTTATTCGTTACTAAAAACCCGAGAAAAAAATAATAAAAATGCAACACACACATACACACAGATCAGAAATGAGAAGTTGAGTCCAAAAATGAAAGTTAAATAAGATATGTGAATCAGTCTTTGGCTTGTCCTTGAGGAGTAGATGGTGAAACACTGTGGCTGTTAAGTTGGGGTGATTCCAATAGAGGTGACTTTGGCAGTTGAGCAGTTGGTTTGGAGATACTTGGCTCTGCAGGTTAGCTGAAGGAGTTGTCCTGTTTTCTTTTTGACTGTGGCTTTGCTGACTTGCCTCCAGCAACAGAGCGAGAGAGAGAGAGGGATAGAGAGAGAAAGAGACTTTTACCTGCAAGCGGCAGGAATGTCTAATTGCTGTTCCTCTGCTGTGACTTTCACAGGACACACTAGCACACCAGAGCGAGAACACACAGATCAGGTTTGCAACTAGCTTTTTAATCCCTTTTCTTGTGTATTCCTGGAAGGGAAAAAACAAACATCTTTTGCCCAGAGTCTGTTTTCTTCCAAGTCAGACCATTTCCACATTCTGAGATATAACTCAACAGGAGATGGTTTCTGCTGAGATGTGTTAATCAGTCTCCATTGTCTCCGCAACCACAGGAGATTAAAGTTCAGTCTTTTGCATTGCATCTCTCCAGTCTCTGTCTGAAGTAGAGTTGACAGCTTTTAGCTGTGACACTCCATCTTCTCTCGGGACTAGTTAGTCAAGTATAACCCAGAAAGAAATTTCCAGAAAGTGGTTACTTCACATTCGTAGCCGGCCTTTGCTTGTCGGTCTTTTTAAAAAACACAGGTCAGGTCTTACTTAAAAAGTTAAATATGTCCGTAAGTAATTCGGTTTGTGTGTGTGTCACTGAGAGTGTCTGTGTGTGGGGGCGGGGCCGGGGGCAGGGACAGGGGCGGTACCGGGAGCCAGGGGCGGGGGCGGGGCCGGGAGCCAGGGGCGGGGCCGGGAGCCAGGGGCGGGGCGGGGGCGGGACTGGGAGCCAGGGGCGGGGGCGGGGCCGGGAGCCGGGGCGGGGCCGGGAGCCAGGGGCGGGGCCGGGGCGAGGCGGAGGCGGGGCCGGGGCGGGGCAGGGAAGGGGCCGGTGAGGGTGGGGCTGGGGCCGGGGTCGGGGTCAGGGGGCGGGGCCAGTGGCGACCTACCGGCTGCGAGGGGAGAATCTCTGGCTCTGTCCAAGAGAAATAACCTCACCAGCGGCTGGAAACGTCCGGGGCGAGGACAAGACCAGTGAACACTCACCCGCATCATCCCCCCCCACCCCTCACCCCCACCCCCTCACCCCCACCCCCTCACCCCCACCCCCTCACCCCCCCAACCCTCACTC